>NW_020173377.1:6218361-6268357 GCF_003031525.2 Neophocaena asiaeorientalis asiaeorientalis | reverse complement strand
TGAAGGCCATCCCGGAATGCCCGTCCACCACCGCCTCGGGACCAGGGACAGGAACCAGAGGCGCCGACTCCCGTCGCCCGCCGGGATCCGCCGCCGCTGCCGCCGCTGTCAACACGCGCCGCCCCACGCGCCGCCGCCGCCCGCCGGGCCCTCGGGGTCCTAGCGCCGATCTTGCCTCTCCGCCGCTGCTGTCAACACCGGCAACCCTTTGCCCCGCCGCCTCCCGCGGGTTCCTAGCGCCAAACTGTCGCAGTCACCGCTGCCCTGGACCCTCGCCTCCACGTGGCCGCACCGCAGGCCCGGTACCCTTAGCACCGGGCCTCAGATCTCGGGGCAATTCACCCTAAGCCATCATCACCTCCAGAGGTCCTCAGAGCCGAAAACACCGCGTCTGGGGCCCTGCGGTCAGGAACCCTGCGGTCGGGAACCCTCAGGCGCAAAGATCCCAAGCCTCTCGCTGATGGGCTTTTCGCATTAGGCCCTCAGAAGCTGGACTCTCAGTCTCGAGACCTTTACAACTGGACTTTTCCCACTCAGGCCTCCCAGGTCCAAGGACCCTAAGACCCAGAAAAAAAGGGGCTTCAGGATGTGACCCTCAGTCTGTGCCCTGCAGACCCAGAAACTTTCTAAAACAAATCCCTCAGATTCAGGTTTTATGGGGAACTCGTGAACCTGGCTCTTCAGACCCAAGAACCTAACAGCTGGGCCCTCAAGATTGGACCCCAGAGTTGGAGCCCTAAGACTCCAGCACCCTCAGACCCAGAGCTCTTTGAACTGGGGACCCTAAAATTTGGGTATTGGTCCACAAACTCCCAACCTCTACCCTTTGCCCCAGCTCTTAGCTCAGCCCACAAGGCCTTCAAACTTGAGAACTCTCAACCTCAGGCTTGCGGTGGTCAGTCCCACTGTACTGGCTCCAAGAATCTCAAACCCAGAGCCAGAGAACTCTGCCACCAACTTCTCAGCCCCAAATTTGCCCCATCTGCCTGAACCCAAGGCCATAATCCTGGCCCACCCACAGTGCTGTCTCCCCGGGCAGTGTCCCAGGACAGTGGAGAGAGTTAGACTTGGAATTAGATGACCAGGATCTTCAGGGCTCCAGGAATTACCAGCTGTGTGACCTTGAATTCATTACCCAACCTCTCCGAGCCCCAGTCCCCATCTGCAAAATGGAGATAATACTTTTTGGAAGGGTTGATATGAGGAATGCAGTAGGATGGGAAGGGGCTCAGCACATAATAAAACCTCAGACAATATTAGTTTCTTCCTTTCCCTACAGTTCAGGATGGAAGTTTCTAACTCTTAAATTTATCTTCCCTAAACTTCTACACTTCAGACAAGAGAACAAAATTTCTTGGAAACACCACCACCACAATCTGACATCACAGCACAAGTCCAGACAGTATCTAAAGGGTACCCGCCCAGATCACAAGCTTAAGGGGATTGTTGGGCAACTCCAAGTGGCCAAGTAGCCATGACAGACTGACTTAGAAGCCAAGACTCAGTGGAGAGAGAGATATGAAGAGGGAAACATGGAACTTCATGATTACATGCTAAAATAATCAAAATTCTCCTGCATTCCATGTTTGTCCCAGTGTGTTTAAAAGCAGCAGTCCATTAAAACAAAACTATATATCACTTAGGGAGGGTTCAACTTTTTACTTCCATTTCTTTAAGGCAAATGGGTTATTTCATTACCAGAATCACTGAAACCAAAATTCTGCTTTAATCATTATTCCTATCATGTGGGCTGATCAAGAAAAGGCTCTTCTCGCATACCGCTGGTGGGAGTATAAATTGGGCCAACCTTTCCAAAAGGCATTTATGCATTCAACAATTATTTACTGAGTACTTAAGCATGTAATAGGCCTGGCACTAGGAACTGGGATTTGACAACACATATCAAGGGCTTTGAAAATGTTCTCACGCAGTAATCCCACCTCCAGGAGAGTATCCTAAGGAAATAATCAGAGACAAGTGCAAATATACAGCACTCAAGGATAAATATCTAACAATAGGAGATTGGAGAAACCATGGTACAATCATAAACAGGATATTTTGCAATGATTAAAAATGAGATTATCAAAGGATGGTGATGTTGGGAAATGCTCTAGATATAACAATAAGTAGAAGGAAGCAATATATACATTTTATGATCCCAAGATTTAAAAATATATTTTAGGAAAAACACCAGAAGGAAGCCCACCAAAGTATTAACTGAGGGTCTCTAGCAAGTGGAATCCTGATGCTATTTTTTTTTTCTTGCACTTTTCAAAATGTCTCTAGTGAAGCTATTTGTATGATTAGGAGAAAAATAATGGTATTATATAACTGAGTTGCAAAGGTCATCAAGTGACAGCCTGTTGTCTTCCTTACTATGAAAACGAAACTAAGAAACCAGATATTTAATGAAATGAAGGCACAGACTCTCAATCTAGCCTTTCTCATTCTCTAGAAGTTCTTGACTAAAGTAAACCTCTCAGAATAAATACTAAATAGATCCTCTGGAGACCTGGCCCCAATCCTATGACAGTCTCGCTATCCATTTGGCCTTTGAAGTGGCTCATACTGAAGGTGGGGCAACTCCCCAGTCCAGAGCTGACCTGAATCAAATCAACGTTGCTTCCAGTCTCATGCTGGGTAAAGTAAATGAGATATGCAGTACCTCAGTTGTTGCCACATACACTACTCAGGGCTGGCAGGGGGGGAAAAAATTTACATTCTTGCACGTTGCCAAATGTTTAGATGGCCCACAGGTTGTTTATCTAACAGCTTGACATTTGGCCAGACTGACTGAAGATAATGAGTTTTAGTGAGGTTGCTTCTAGACCTGGCAACTGCTCTACAAATCAAGACATAGAAGCTTGTGAAAAACTCAGTGCTTCCTAAGCAGCATCCCCTCCCAACTCAGAAAGACTTTCTTTAAATATTCACCATCTGGATAATCAAACAACTCACATTTGATCTTCCTTACTTCCCTTACGTGTTATTTTCCATCACATCGCAGAGGAATTTTGCTCGGGGTTTATAAGGTCATATGAACTGTGGCCTACCTAAGAGCCGCCCTAAAAATTGATTGTAGCCTAGAAATCGACTGCTTGTGGAGCCTTCCATTAATCCTGTTCTATTTATGTAGTGTCCACATTTGTCTTGGGTTTTCTTACGATTTTGCTCCAACTCAAAATTTCTCTGAAGATGTCGAGAATTCTAGTCTCTGCTGTGTTTGTAATCCATATGAAGAAAAGCCAAGAACAAAGGAAGTGAAACATCTGGGACACTGGAGATACTCAACTGCAGCCCAAGAGTAATTCCACAGCACTTGCATTCTGTTCAAATAGAGCCAGTTAATAAATTATGCCAGTACATGAGGCATTCAGAGTGGCACAACTGCTCAGAGTGACGGTCAACCTTTGGTGGAGTATATTTTAATATAAAAACTTAATAGATGTAATTTAGTAGCAATTTTCTTTGGGAGTAAATTGGTCTCTTAATCATACTCTGAGAACATAGAAGAAAAATGACTAACAATTCAGCACAAAATGAAAACCTGTGGTTACCTAAGAGGTACGAATGGGCATTTAGCAGTTTCTTCTTTTTCTAGCTGAATACACAAGATGAATGGTGGCTGTGGTGAGGCTTTCTCCCTGCTGCTACTTAAGATTTGCTGCTCAGAAAAAGAAATGAGTGGCACTTCACCAATATGGAAATGTTTCTAATAGAATATAAAAATCTGTTAAGCAATTTTCCAGTACATTAGACTGAAATTGCTTAAGATGGGTATACATTTCTGTGGCCATCGAACATTACATAAATTGCAGTCTTATAATGCCCCTATGTGGAAAGTGCTAGTACAATTTGGCCTCATACTTTAGTCAGTACTTTTGTACTCACTTCCACTTGTGACCCTGTACAAAGCCACTTCTCAATTACCTGGGAGAGGACTTCCTGATTTGAGGGTCACCCATGCTTTCATTAGAAGAGTCATTCTTTCTGGCAACTTGCACAGAGCTCAAAATGAAAAAGCCAACCAGCTAGTTTTTGTTAGTCAGCTTTAACAGAGCATGAGAGGTCTGAGAATCTTGGCTCTGAGTAAAAATAACAAGTCATTGTGTACATAGAAGTATCCCTAACTTCTTGCCTGCTTCTCTATTCCAACTTTTTATTGGTTTACAAAGAAGACCATGACATCTACTGAGCACAAAAAAAAAAAAAAAAAAGGAAATGCTCATATTGAGAAGCTACTTTAAATTACAGAGTATTAATCAGCTATCCGCCAGATCTGACATACATCCCTCCCCACCATACTTGACTTGCACATGATGTTTCAGTTTTAGAATAACTCTTTCAGTAATTCTGCTCTGAAGACAAATAATCACTGAATGTCAGCTTAGAAAAAGTGTAGGCAATAGGTATGGGTAGAAGCCATCAAGTAACAGCAAAGGGGAAAACACTACAACTGTAGCAAGGGAATAAGATCTAGAACATTCTGAATATAAACAGGATTATATAGAATAGTGGTTCCAAATACTTTACTGCCACATAACAAGATATCATTATAGAAACTGAAAGTGTTCCAGTATGGGAACATTTTAAGACCCACAGGGTGATGGAAAAAATGCCCTGGAGCCAGGCAGGGCTGTTTGAATCCCAGCTCTACTGCATATTACCTGTACAACCTTGGGCAAGTCACACCACATCAGTCTTGTTTCCTTGCCTATAAAATGGAACATTAACTTCATAAAACTGTTTAAAGGATTAGAATTAATGTAGAAAATTGGCTTATCATTGAAAGAATGGTAGCTTATAGTATTAATGATTACATCACACTCTACTTATGAACCCATGCTTCAGGACTGCTGCTAAGTCCCAGAGAATGAGTTCTGCAGGAGTATACAGTCTTAGCTTCAAGTCTCTATATTGTGACTTAAGTTTCCCATTTTGTTTTTCAATGTCATATCAACTTTTAGGCATGTATAGTATTTCACCTATAAATACACCTTCTTCAGGTGGATCTAAATCTACACATGCTGCCCATTTTGAAACTCATGATAATGGCATCCTTGCTTCTCACTCTGATTTTGGTATTTTCATCTCACCAACAAACTAGAGTATGGTACAGTATTAAAGTTTAAAATACTCACTTTATTTATACACATCACTGCCCTCTAGTGACTAGAATAATTCCTTCTAGTAGTCTAACTGACCCCCTTGATGTAAAAAAATAAATAAAAGATCTAGTTACTCATCCACCAGCAGGAAAAAAAATCTTTTTCCAGGAAATGTTGGTTGATGCAACCAATTAAACCTGATCTTACCTTCCTGATCAAAGCATCTAGCTGTGGTCTGAGCCACCATCTAAAGCTACAGAGCACAGGTGAACCACCTGTATGTTCTACTATAGATTCTTGTCTTAATAGTGTTGGCTATGTTGGGCATGACCAGTTAGTAATAACACATTAGGCACATTTCCTCTCTAATACCCCTCAACTCTTAAGAACGTGGCCTCCACATTGTTCCTTAAATTTTTTACCTTATAATTTTTTAAATAAAAGCATATATTATTTATATAAGGGGGGACCCCCACAGTATTTTCAAGGGAGAGATTAAAAAATCTGGATTACTAAAATAGGAGCTTTGCATTCAAGATCTATTCCAAGTTTAGAACACCAACAGAGATTGGCTGACATCCTGAAAGACTGGTCTGTTCTCTAACTTTTGGCCAGTTAGCACCAAACTCAGGAAAACCTCTAACCTTATTCACAGAAGAGAATGGGCAATAGTAGTAGCTACTGTTTATAAGCTAGACCTTGTGCTTAACTATTTGTATCTGTCACCTCCAACAATCCTGTGTGGCAGGTGTTTTTATCCCTGTTTTATACGTGAGACCAAGAGAACTTACATAGCTGAGTCCAAATGTGCACATAAGCCCTCCTCCGATAACAGGAAAACCATCTGAAGGGCAAGTGACACTGAACATTGAACAAATTACCATCTTGGTGTAAACAGTAACAAATTACAATAAACTCTGACCCAGAAACTGCTGAAGAACAGAATCTAAGAATATTTACTAGTAAAAGATAGGTGTTCAAAGATGACCCATCTTCTTCAATAATTAAATGCTAGCTAGTTATAAATTCAGTGAGAAACTTCTACACAGATATAGGTAGGTTTCTCTTATCCAAATGCAAATCTAATCAGGTTTGAAATCCTAAAAGTAGAACATTAAGCTAAATGATAACTCTCCCAATATTTTTTCAGTTTTTGTTTTTTTTTTTAAATGGCACCTCATGGGAGCCTGGACACAATGTCCAACCTTAGAATCACCTATGATTTTCTTTTTTTTTAATTAATTTATTTAGTTATGGCTGCGTTGGGTCTTCGTTGCTGCGCGCGGGCTTTCTCTAGTTGCAGAGAGCAGGGGCTACTCTTCGTTGTGGTGCTCGGGCTTCTCACTGCGGTGGCATCCCTTGCTGCGGAGCACGGGCTCTAGGTGTGGGCTTCAGTAGTTGTGGCACACGGGCTCAGTAGTTGTGGCTCACAGGCTCTACGGCGCAGGCTCAGTTGTGGTGCACAGACTTACTTGCTCCACCGCATGTGGGATCTTCCTGAACCAGGGCTCGAACCCATGAACCCTGCACTGGCAGGCAGATTCTTAACCACTGTGCCACCAAGGAAGCCCACCTCTGATTTCGTCTAGTCACTTTTTCTTTGGTTTTTTTTTTTTGGCTGTGTCACACAGCTTGCGGGATCTTAGTTCCCCAACCAGGGACTGAACTCGCACCCGTGGCAGTGAAAGCCCAGAGTCCTAACCACTGGACCATCAGGGAATTCCCTATAGACAGATGATAAATATACTTAAGCCTGTGTGATGCATAAGGCCAAAGCATAAGTGGACAATGGAACACCCCTCTATCAGCTCCCCTCCACCAATGTAGGTTTATGGGTCCATCAGCCCCTCCTTGGTGAAGAACAGCAATCCCTGTTCTCCTCAGAGGCTGTTCAGTAATAGTAACACTGATGTCTGAACTTGCATCTTTAAAGACATATTTCAGGATGTGGGAGCTTCTGGGACTATAACTTTAACCCAGCCTTCCATAACAGTCTTCTTACTTTCTAGTACAAAACATGACACTGCAATAATAGCAAGGAACCGCTTCAGCTTTTTCACTTCTGCAGAAGCTAAAACAACTTCCCCAACATATAAAGGCGCTGGAAAGTTAATTTCCTGGGAAAGAAATACACAGCCTGGCCCTGGCATTTTAGTACCTAGGAGAGCTGAAATAAGTCCATTGATCAAAACTCCATGTACAATCGTCTTTCCAAATCTGGTGTGTTTTGCAAAATCTTCATCCAAATGCAAAGGATTGACATCCCCTGTTAATTCTGAGAAGACAGCCACATCCCTCTGTGTGAAGGCCCTACTGAGTTCAGCCCGGTCTCCAACTCTGATGTGCACATTTTGTAAGTGCTGCCTGTTTAGCACTGCTTGGTTCAGGCAGATACTCCTCTGAAGCCTACCCCACCAAAGGCGATGGCTAGAAATTACTGGGAGCATCTTCAGAGGTCTCAAATTCCATCAACAGGAGCTTTTAGGCTGTTTCAGTCTTCATACATTATGCTGGCACCAAAATGTACTTTTGAGAGTGAGGAATACTTCTGAAATTGAAGACTATTCAATTCAATACTAGTTCTCTACTGTTACCAGATAATGCAAGGAGAAATGGAGAAACCTATAAGAGAAAGAAAAAGTTTAAGGCAGTATCAGGAGAAAACTGCACTGCAACACAGTACAGTGTAGAAACATGCCCTATTCTATAGGATAAGCCAAATTGAGGTAGTAGCATTTTAAAGAGCATCCTGACAGCTAGCCTTAGATAAATAAGTGGCCATGATAAACTCAGAAAGAGCATGCCAATACATTAGGCGCTAGGCATTAAGCAACAAAAGTTAAGACTTTTCCACAGGTGTTCCAAGTTTTATCCCCAAACCTCCCCCATAAAATTTAAAACCTAAGTGCTTTGTCTCACATCTTTGTAATTAATGAAGCCCTGAATTTTCCCCTCCCAGCTGGATGATGTTAACAACACTAGGTTTATGCAAGCGCAAAAATGAGACACATATTAATAAGTAGTCTGGTCTACTACTCAGCTCATTTGGAATATGTGAAGGAATGGTCTTTACCTGAATCACTCTGAAAGCACATTTCTTGCCTTTATAGGATCCTAACAGGGTCAAAGAGCTCCACAATTTGACAAGACCACTACAGAAAGATCGAGAAAGCGTAAGTAAAGATTTGTCCCTGCAACATCTCCCTAGTAATTTTGTTTGTGATGGTCCAGAAAGTAGTTTCTACCAGAAAACCTATTTAAAATAAGAAAACTTTAAAAATAAAAGCACAGGGCTTCCCTGGTGGCGCAGTGGTTGAGAGTCCACCTGCCGATGCAGGGGACACGGGTTCGTGCCCCGGTCCGGGAAGATCCCACATGCTGCGGAGTGGCTGGGCCCATGAGCCATGGCCGCTGAGCCTGTGCGTCCGGAGCCTGTGCTCCGCAACAGGAGAGGCCACAACAGTGAGAGGCCCACGTACCGCAAAAATAAATAAATAAATAAATAAAATAAAAAATAAAAGCACAGTATGTCAAAGGCAAAGAAAAAAACGAACCTCAATCAGGAATGTTTCTAAAATATACACTTCTGAGTTTGCAACCCTGACTATCAATTGGGAAACATTATAGTTGTAAGCAAATCACAAGTTTGGCTCTCTAGGTTGTAAGTTCCTGGTGGATGAATGTTCATATTCTCCCCAATTTAAACTTCCAAAAGCTGGTTGGAGTTCACAATGACAAAATTCTTCTCATTCTCAGAAGAGAGCACCTTTGCTCTTTTTTTGCCATCCGTCTCTGCTCTGTTAAACTAGAAGTGTTCCACTGTCTGTCGTACCTGCTGCATATTCTCAAGATGGCTGACAAGGTCTTCTCTTCGTAGGTTAGAATGTCCAAGGGTAAAGCAGCATCAACCTAAGTACGGAATAATGCTGTCAGCAGACTATTATCATCATTACTCCTGAACTCTAATAACTAATTCTGTCAACTGCTTTTCTTCTCCAAAAAATCAGTATTTTATTTAATGGATTGGAGTACTGGGCCTGCTTTTTTATAACTTCCCCCTGCCTGGAACATTCTTCCTGTACCTCTTCATATTGCTAAGGCCTCTTTACCTTTCGCAAGTCTTCATTTAAATTGCTCCTTCCTTGATTCCCAAGATTAAGCTCAACTGCTTGCTACGCTCTTTCACATACAGGACCCACATACTTCCTATTTCAAGATACTCATCATTCTTGCCATTAATTGTTCAAGATGGTTTCCTATTAAAATAACCAAGACCATGAGGCAGAAGCCATGTCTGTTTGTTTACAACTACATCCCCAGGAACCAGGTTTTATACTTGACATATAGAGGGTGCATGGATTTTTTTTTCTCATACTTTTTATTTTGAAAAATTAGAGTCACATGAGATTGCAAAAACAATGTGCAGGAAGATTCCATGCACCCTTCACTCAGCCTCCCCCAGTGTCAACATCTTGCATAACTACAGTACAATATCAAAACCAGAAAACCGAAATTAATAAATCAGAGCTTATCCCAATTTTGCCAATTATACATGCACTCATATTTGTTTACACGTATATATGTGTAGTTCTATGCAATATTACCATACAGGTAATTTAATTTAAGTATTACCATTATCAAGATAAAGAGCTATAGCATCACAAGGCTCTCTCCTTCGACCCCCTTTACAGCCATACCCACCACTCCTCCTCATCCCTAAACCCAGGCAAACACTTATCTTTCTCTAGATTATATAATTATGATAATTATGTTATTTCAAGAGCATTATATACATGGAATCACCCAGTATATTACTTTTTGGGATTGGCTTTTTCACTCAGCGTAATTCTCTAGAGATTCCGTCAATTTGTCAGGTGTATCTATGGTTTATTCCTTTTCACTACTGAGTATATTCCACGGTATGAATGTACCATAGTTTGTTTAACTATTCACCCACTGAAGGGAACGTGGCTTATTTCTATTTTGGGGCTCTTACTAATAAAGCTGCTATGAACGTTTGTGTACACGTTTTTGTGTGGACATAAGTTTTCATTTCTCTGGGATACACAGCCAGGTATGCAATTGCTGGGTTGTAGGGTAGTTTAAAAACAACTACCATAGTTTTTTAAAGGAAACTGCCAAACTGTTCCAAAGTGGCTGCACCATTTTACATGCCCACCAGCAGTGTATGAGTGGTTTAGTTTCTCTGCATCCTCACCAGCATTTAGTGTTATCACTATTTTTCATTTCAGTCATTCTGCCAAGTGTGTAGTGATATCATTGTGGTTTTAATGTGCATTTCCCTAATGGCTAATGATGCTGAACATCTTTCCATACATGTGCTTCTTTGCCAACTGTACACCCTTTTTAGTGAAATGTCTGTTCATATCTTTTGCCCATTTTTAAGAATTTTTTTTGTATTTTGGCTGCACCGCGCCACGCCATGCGGCACACGGGATGGTTCCCCAACCAGGGATAGGACCCGAGCCTCCGCGGTGAAAGCGCCGAATCCTAACCACGAGACCACCAAGGTACTCCCACTTTTGCCCATTTCCTAATTGGAGTGTTTGGGTATTTTTCTTTACTACTGAGTTTTAAGAGATCTTTATATATTCTAGATATTAGTCCTTTGTCAGATATGTGGTTTACAAATATCTTCCCCCCAGTCTGTAGTCTGTTTTTTAGCCTCTGAACCAAATCTTCTGCAGAGTAAAAGTTTTTATTTTGATGAGTGCTTGACAGATTTTAATTTGATAGAATATGTATCAGGAAATAATTTCCTGAGAATCATCCGTCTTTGTTCTCTCTTCAAAACTCTACTTGTGGGCTTCCCCGGTGGCGCAGTGGTTGGGAATCCGCCTGCCAATGCAGGGGACGTGGGTTCGAGCCCTGGTCCGGGAGGATCCCACGTGCCGCGGAGCAGCTAAGCCTGTTCACCACGGCTGCTGAGCCCGCGAGCCACAACTACTGGACCTGCGTGCCTAGAGCCTGTGGTCCGGAAGAGAGGCCACCGCAATGAGAAGCCCACGCAGCACAACAGAGAGTAGCCCCCGCTCACTGAAACTAGAGAAAGCCTGCACGCAGCAACGAAGACCCAACGCAGCCAAAAATAAGTAAATAAATACACAAATAAATAAAAATTAAAAAAAAAAAAAACTCTACTTGTTTTCAATTGAATGCGAAAACAGACTACTCAAAGTGCTGGTCTTGATAAGGAGCTGCGCCAGAGTGGAAATCAACAGTATCAGTGAGCACACTGTTTAGTTCAGCTCAGTTTGTTTTCATTGGAGACTGTCTCAGTAAAGGAAACGGTGTGCTCATTTACATTCTGGTACAAGCCACAACAGGCAAAAACCCCCCAAAAACCCCAGCAGTTTGCAGGTTGCCAGTCTACACCATACTCTGAGTTGCACTACACTACACGTTTGTCCAACAAGCTCCTGCCAACTAGAAGGCATATGAGAACAAAACTCATCACTTCTGCAAGTCTGCTTCTGCAATTTCAAATGTGCTTTTAAAGTTTTAAAATAATGTTGGGAAAAGTGTCCTTTCACTATGTCTTACAAAGACCTTAGGAGTGTTCAAACTACCAAGTGATTCCATACCTCTCCAAACAGGTCCTTCAGGGCTGAAATAAGCAGCTGTTTGAACTGTGCAGCATTCAGTCCAATGCCATGATCTTGAAATTCTCTGTAAAAAATATTTTTTAAAAAATGCATTGAATTAAATTTCATGCCATTCACATTCATAAAAGAGTAGTCGAAAATAAAACTCAGGAGACTGAACTTACAGGCGGACTTTCATGTAGTGGTGCTCAGAGGGATTTCTGTAAACTATTCTTTCATATGCGGCAGCTGGGGCTGGCATCTTTTCCAGTGCTGATCACACCTACATGAAGGGTCAAGGGGGCTAGAAATTACCAAGATACAAGCTATTTTTCACTTTTTTAATGAGAATTTGACCTATATGATTTTGTAAAGAACTCTTTGTACAATAACTTACCTAATTCTGGTCAAACTGATGTTACCCATACAGACACAATGGAAGTTTCTATATTTTATGTATGCCAGACCACCGTACTCTTATTTAATCCCAGCAAACATTTTCCCTTACTGAGTACCCAGCTCTGTGCTAAACACTTTACATGACTTAGGTCATGTCTTCAAAATGATCCCATGAGCTAAAAGCTATCAGTATTCCCATTTTTGAGAAGAGAACACTGAGGCTCAACAAAGATAGCTAACACCTGCCCAGAGGCACG
Source organism: Neophocaena asiaeorientalis asiaeorientalis (assembly GCF_003031525.2). Lineage (NCBI taxonomy): Eukaryota > Metazoa > Chordata > Mammalia > Artiodactyla > Phocoenidae > Neophocaena > Neophocaena asiaeorientalis. The sequence continues at coordinate 6,255,988 of NW_020173377.1, read as the reverse complement.
CAGAGATTCCAACCACTCCTGAGCTGCCTCAAGACCACTCTGGCATGATGCCTATTCATACAAAAAAAAAAGTAAAAAGCGTAAAGGAGTAAAATCTGGGACCGAAGACCCTCTTCTTATTTACTCTGTCAACATAGAACATTAACAGAAGAATGAGGGGTGGTAGTTCTCCTGGCCTCCCCCCACGTTGGATCTGCCTGTTCTCTGTCTAGAAGCCAGGCCTGTACAGGGCTATTTGGCAGCCCTGCAAAAGACTGAGCTTAAACAGCAAAGGTCTTAAGAAGAATTCTGGAACGGACACTCAAGCCATTTCTAACAGATCTGGAACTTTCAAGAACTCAGAACATGCTAGTCCCCCTGGACAGAATCCCTGTCCTTTGGCTCCACTCCTACCTCACTCTCACTCTGGACAGCTCCTACTCATCTTTCAAATTTTAGCTTAAAGTTCACCTGTTCCAGGAATACTGCCTCTTCAGGGAGGTCTTCTGTGACACCCTAAGTTAGGTTCTCTTGTTACACAATCACTTAACATTGTCTATTTGTTTAATATCTGGTTCCCCCACTAAAGGGACCAGGAAACTGAGGCTGAACTAAGGAAAGGGACTTTTCCAAGGTCACATAGCTATGGACCAGCATTTACAAAAACCTCTCTGGGCCCACTTCCAACTACTCCCAAATGACAACCTTAAGAGAAAATGAGAAGTCAGGGTCAAGCAGGTACATCCAAACATCCATTCAACAAACACGAATATTTACTGAGTTTGGCACAGAGTATTCAACACTTTCTGAATACAGGATTGATCAAATGGTGGTAGTGTGAGGCCTGTATGTTCAAGAGTTATCTTTGGTTTCAGGACTGCAGCAATAGTTACCTGGTGCTTCTTTCCCCATCACCAGTCTCCCCGACTAAAGGGGCAAGGAGAACAGGACCCTCAGTCATTCCATTCATTATCCAGCACACGATAGGTGTTTTTTAAGTGTTACGGACTACCCTAGAGGAGTTGGCTGCTTGAGGTAGAGGAGTGAGGCTGGACTGGGGATTAGGATGCAGGACTACTCTGGAAATGGATAATGGTGATAGTTGTACAACAATGTGAATGTACTTAATGCCAATGAACTGTACAGTTAAAAATGGTAAATTTTAGGTTATGTTTATTTTACAAAAAGAAGAAAAGACTGAAGGAGCAAGTGTTTATTGAGCAGTCACCTCCGACAGGGCTGAGCCTCAGGGTGAGTGATAGCTCTGCCCTCTTCAGGTTGTCCTGAGACTAAAGGAGATGATGCTTGTGAAACCCTCCCTACAGCCAGGCATATTCACCAGGCTCCCTAGGAAAATGTGAGCACTTCCATGGTGGCTGTCATCATCATCTTTGAAGTCAGCCTTTTTGGTGGCTGTAGTGATGCTCATTAGCTGATCTACTAGTAATAAGTGTCCCTGCTTCCCTCCCCAATCTAGTCTCTACAGCAGCCTGAGTGACCCTACTAAAAACCATCCAAGCCACATCATTCCTCTGCTCAAAACCTTGCAAAGATTCCCGTTTCAGAGTAAAGCCAAAGTGTTTACAGCCGTGATCTGGACCACTGGTTCCTCCCACCACCTTGACCCCACGTCCTACCGCTCTCCCCTGCTCAGTCCCACCACACAGGCTTCCTAGCTCTTTCCCTCCCGCCTCTGGGCCTCCCTCCTACTTTTCCACATGCTGTAAATACTCTTCCTCCAGATAGCCACACGGCTCATTCCCTTGCCTCCTTCATGGCTTTGCTTAATTTCATTCCTCCATTTATTCCAGTGGCATTTAGATCTAATGTCATCCCCCCATGCCACTGCTCTACTTTTTCCTCATAGCATTCACCACCCTCTAACATAACTGTGAAATTCATTTATTCTTTATTCGTACTTCCCTCCCCCACCCTATTAGAATATACATTCCAAAAGAAACAGGCATCTTTCTGTCTTGTTCTCTGATGTTACCCGAAAACCTAAAACAATACACCGCATACAGCAAGCGTTCAATATATAACTTTGGGACGAAGTCAATGATTTACAAAAAAAACCCAGAATCCTCGATCCCGTACTGTTGGGCGCTCAAGTCGTCTTCAACTTTCTTAGACTAACGTCCGTCACTGATTTAGCGCCCACCTTGGGGCCGGGCGCATGCGCTCTGCACACGTGTGCCGTTCGGTCCTCTCAGCCGCCCTCCGCGACTGAGACCGCGTTGTAGAGAAGCCCGGGGAGGTTCGCGGCCCAGCCTCGCCTTCAGCCCTTGGCGTCCGCGGCCGGAGCGGTAGGTACCGCTAACCGCTTCTCGCTACCCGCCGTCCCTCCGCCTTGCGCATGCGCCCCTGGCGCGCGCGTCCATACGTCACCAGTGCGGCCAACTGAGCCCACTCCCGGAAAACAGCCGCCCTGCTATCCGCCTACCCGCTCTCCGTCGGACTGGTCTGACGCCTCCCGGACTCCTTTTCCCTGCAAGAATCCACCAAGACTTGGAGCTCTCCCGAAGCCTACGGCCCGAACTCCGGGGTGTTTACGTTTGGCTCCTCTCTGTCCCGCCCCCGGATGCGTGACGTCTAGGGAGGATATGACGTCACCGCGCGAGATTCTCCTAAGGACCTAGGCGTGACTCTGAATCTGAGACTCGCCATGCTTAGTGCCCTCTAGTGCCCACGCTGCAGAAAGCCGTGTGCGCAAATGTCTGCATAGGGTAAGGGACTCAGGGCATGTTTATTGTGCCCGAGAGCGTGCTTCTTAATCATTTATCTATGCCTTCATTCGTTCAAAAAATTTATATCTAGCGTCTCTTCTGCTGAGCATCTCCTAAATAAAGCAATCCCCAAGGACAGAACCGGTTCTCAGTGTCTCTTGTGGCTCCCAGCACATAGTAGGTGTTCTGTCTGGGTTGACATAAAAAAACCCAGATGGTCCTATTTCCGAATGTAAGCCAAGTTTCATCTATTCGTTTATTGAGTAAGTACTTGCTGAGCCCCTATTATGTGCTAGGCACTGGGAACAAGACGATATGGCCCCTGCACTTGTGAAACATATCGTGTGTATTCAACAATCAAGTGCTTACTTTGTGTCAGGTACTATGCAAAAACCTTTATATATGTTATCTCATGGAACTCTCACACAGTCGTAAAGTAACTATTATTACGATCATCCCCATTTTACAGAGGTGGAAACTGAGGTACAAGAGGCTAAGTTACTTGCCCAAGATCACAATTATAAGTGGTGGATTGGGCCATCTGACTTCAGATGGTTTTCTCCACACTGCACCGTATTACCACCAATTGTGTGATATGAGTCAGGGGTATACATGGGAGAGGGCCTCGGGGCTGCCAAAACTTGAGTGTAAAGCCCATGAGGTTGGGGCCTTGTCTTTGTTGGCTCACCACTGCTATCCTGTGTCTGGCACTCAACTCCTACCGAGTTCTCCGAAAACTGAGTTCCCTCGACAAGTTTATGATTAATCTCCCTATCCAAAACTTTATTCCCTTTCTTGTCCCACCCCTGTTCCCCTCAGGATTGAAGGGTAGCAAAGAAAAGGGGGGACTGAAACCAAGCAGGACCCTGTGGAGCCTTCCCGGCTACAAAATTCCTTCCATGTCTAACTACGAGAGAATTAATCTTGCTTGTTTGAGAATTCCAGGGGCTGAACTTAGGGAGGTGGAAGCAGACCAACCTTGGAGTAAATTACTAATTGAGTACACATTAAAAACACCAAGATGACACTGACCAGACCACTGCACGACCCATCTCAAGATGATTATTGGAGCTGACCGTGCTGTTCTGCACGTAGCCCCCTGCTTGTGCACTCCTGAAACTCCCTTTTAAAACCTTCGTCCTCTAACCCACAACTAGGAGATGGTCTCAGACATTAGTCCACCATTTTCGCAGGTTGCTGGCCTCCTGAACAAAACAACTTTTTTCACCAACACTTGTCTCTCGAGTACTGACCTTTCGAGCGGCAAGCAGTCAAACTTGGGCTCAGTACCTGCCTCATCCAGTTACACATGTCTGTGTCTGTGTGTGCACATACATATATACATAAGTATAATGTCTAGAAGGGTTCCAAGTGGACTGATGGAAGACAGGTGGGGCTGTGTGGAGGGTATAGGAGATGCTCACAATGTTTTAGCATTCATTTTGTGTGATTTATTTTAAAGTGACAGGGCATCACTTTTATAATACTGATAATTGTTAAATAAAATTCAGGACTTGCCCCTAATGGTCACAAGGTGGAGCCATGGACCACACCCATCTGGATGCCTCTCCTTCCACCTTGGAAGAACAGACTCTTCCTCAAGATGTCAGCTCCAACCCCCACCCACCAAGGTAAGAGAGAGGGGACAGGGAGTGCAGGTTCACTGTCCCTTATCTGCAATTCTGACATCCAAGAAAAATCCAGAAACCAAATCTTTCCTCATCTGGCATAATGCTTAATCCGAACTGAGGTGAAGCTCTTTATAGCTTTTGTCCCATTTGCTGTGGATACGCATAGAGCATACAGCAGAAATACGAATGCATTTGATCATGTAAAGCTGCCCCAGATCCCACTGGGGGTGTTGCACAACGTATGGTATACATAAAATACCACCTCTGTAAAGTCTGAAGTTTCTGAATTCGGTATCACATCTGGCTCTGTGAGATGTGGTAAGGGACTGCAGACCTACACTCACACTAATAGTTGCCCTTCAGCAACAGTTACCCAATCCCAGCCAGCTTTCACCTTGGGTCACTGGGATTGTCACCTTGGTGCCACTTCCTGCCCCTAAGAATCCCTTCTTCTCCTCTCATCCCCTGCTGGAGCTTGGCAGCCTTCTACATGTGCCCTGAGGTTCCTAGTCATTGTCCTGAGGGTTTAGAGACCAAAGATCCAGAAACCATGGAAAGAAAGTTTCCTCCAGGAGCCAAGAGAGAGGGGCTGTCCTGTTGCTCAAAGGACATCCTCTCCCTCACCCTGACTAGACTTATGGTCCCACAAGACCCTCATCCCATCACAGGCACTAGCAACCCCAGGCCCACATCCTGGTGATCTCCAGCCCAGAGAGCAACACTGGGCCCCAAGGGTAGCTGGAGATACCAAGACAGCAGCCCCAGCACCGCTGCCCTCTGGCCCTGACTGCGGCAGGTAACTTGAGGACATTTCCACTGTGCCATCTGTGACCACTCGCACTGCTTTTTTGCCTCCTTTCGAGGAATGGAAGGGTTGTATGAACGTCATCCAGTGTGGGAGGGATGAAAGGGGGAGGGAGAAGCGGCTGATGGGAAAGCCCAGTCTGTATGGTTAAAGGAGTGACGCTGGAAGATTTGAAAGGTTGAAGGATCAGAAGAATCAGGTTTCCAACTGTTAAGAGTGTCTGTGTGGGTGATGGAGACAGATGGGTATGAGACAAAATGATGAAACAGAGATGGGGCAAGGGGTGGGGGAGGAGAGACAGAGACAGAAAGACTTGGAAAGAGACAGAGAGAGACTATGAGAGTTTTTTAAAAAAATGCTCTCGAACCCAGCCTAAGAGTATTTCAGCAAACATTTCTGAAATAGACCCAATATATTGCTACTTTTTGAAAATTAATTAATTAATCAATTTATTTTGGCTATGTTGGGTCTTCGTTGCTGCGCACAGGCTTTGTCTAGTTGTGGTGAGCAGGGGCTACTCTTCCTTGCAGTGCGCGGGCTTCTCATTGTGGTGGCTTCTCTTGTTGCGGAGCACAGGTTCTAGGCACATGGGCTTCAGTAGTTGTGGTACGTGGGCTCAGGAGTTGTGGCTCGTGGGCTCTAGAGCACAGGTTCAGTAGTTGTGGCGCAAAGGCTTACCTGCTCCGCGGCTAGTGGGATCTTCCCGGACCAGAACTGGAACCCATGTCCCCTGCATTGGCAGGGGGATTCTGAACCACTGCGCCCCCAGGGAAGTCCTAAATTGCTACTTTCAGTAAAAGACTTGGTCAACCCAAGTTCATGTGCCTGAGGCACAGTGAGGCCAAACAAACTGAAAGGTCGGAGTTTGGAGCAGAGGAAGGTTTATGGCAAGGCCAAGCAAGGAGCAGGGGCAGCTCATGCTCAAAAGACCCAAACTCTCCAATGGCTTTGAGGGAAGAGCTTTGAAAGGCAACGTTTGGGTCACGTGAGGGCTGCAGGGTGGACGACTTTCTTCCAATTGTTTGGTGGTGAGGTAACAGGTGATGCTTCAGGAATCCTATTCATCAGCCTTCTGGTTCCAACCTGTCTGGGGTCTAGTGCCTGTGCTCAGCATGTAGTCACCATCCTCCACCTGCAGGGGGTGTAGGGTGGGTCCATAGTTCCAGCCGAGCAACTCAAAGATATGTGTCGGATTGTTCTGTATATCCCTCCAGGAGGAACTAGGACTGTGTTTTATTACTGAACTATTATTTCTTAACTGCTTCTACTTTGTTTCTGCATTCCCTCACTTTCCTAATTAGTAACTTCTTGAATCTGCTCTTCAGGAACTCAGGGAAGGCCTCGAAAACTAAAGCCTTTTTCTACAAACAGGAAACAGGGAACACAGAAAGGCTTTTGTACCCCCAAGGACTTCCATGGTGGTCCAGTGGTAGAGAATTCATCCTGCAATGCAGGGGGCCCGGGTTCGATCCCCGGTCAGGGAACTAGATCCCACATGCAGGGGCCCAAGGTGTGACCTCAGTGATCTGTGGTTGAAGCTGCCACACACTGGCCTGGTCTAGGCGAGCCAACAGGGCCCCAGGCTCTGCTGGAAATTGAGCAAGACAGCTCCTGCCTGAACCGGTGAAAGCACGGTTTTTGCAAGACACCTTCAATCATAAACCAAGAGGCTTCTCTCTATTTGTTATCTGTGTGAGCGTGGGCAAGACACTTTACCTCTCCATGCCTTGGTCTCCTTGGCTGTAAAATGGGCACAGTGTCCTATGTCCCTTTTAGGGCTGTGTGAGAGCTTGATAAGGTGATGCATGGAAAACACTTAGAATAGCGTCTGGCACATTTACATGATTCAGTCATGTAATTTACATGATTCAGCCTGGCCTGACATACATTACAATTTCCCAGTACTTTCTGGGGACCTCCTTTGGACAAAGCAACAACTAAGTTTCCCTGGGATGGCAAACTAGAAGATAGACTTACACACATGGGCAGCTCCATCCAATGTCTTGCATCAGTCACTCCTGGTGTCACTTCTGCCCAGAACAAGAAGCCCAGACTAACGGGCAGATTGAGTTCTAAACACTGCTGGTCCCTCAGCCTCTTCAACATCTGCCTGGAGGCTCCATCCCTAGCAGCCTCAACAACCCTGCTCCAGGCAGTGAGGGAAGAGCCCACTTGTGATTCCTGGAGCTTTCCACTCTTATTTCAGAAGCTTCAGGCAGTCTTTGAGGGAGGGCTGTGATGATTGACCCCTTTCTTCTTTCTAAGACCGTCATTAAAGACTGCCCAGTGGGGCAGTAACCAGCAGGCTCTTCATAATCACAAAGGCAGGAAGTGGGGCTCAAGAGGGACATGTGCTTTTCTGCTTTCGAGTCTTCCTAGCACGGGACCAGAATTGCAGGGCCAAGAGAGAAACCTGAAAACCCACTTTGCAGGTTTGTCAAAAACAACTCTCGGGCTTCCCTGGTGGTGCAGTGGTTAAGAATCTGCCTGCCAATGCAGGAGACACAGGTTCGAGCCCTGGTCTGGGAAGATCCCGCATGCCGCGGAGCAACTAGGCCAGTGCGCCACAGCTACTGAGCCTGCACTCTAGAGCCCACAAGCCACAACTAGAGAAAACCCGTGCGCATCAACGAAGACCCAGTGCAGCCACAAATAAACAAATTTAAAAAACAAAACTCTCAAGGGACTTCCCTGGCTGTCCAGTGGTTAAGACCCTGCGCTTCCACTGCAGGCGGTGTGGGTTCCAGTGACGCTTACCAGTGACAGTGGAGCGCTTTCCACTTCCAGGTGGAAGCCGTGTCCTGCACACCTTGCCCACTATCCTTCCAGGTGGGATGGCCAGCACATGCCCCTTTCTGGATGACCCCACTGAGGGTGCAGTGCACTGGCTCCTTTGGACCTGATTCTTAGTTCAACCCAGGACATAACAATTCCTGCATCTAACAGGCTTAATGATCTGGGGTAGTTATCCCAGGTGTGGGGCTTCTTCAGACTTCTTCTTCCCCAAGGAAACCATCTCTCCCTACCCAAACCTATCAAGACTGACTCCTCCCAGAGCCTTACTAGACTCAGAATTTTTGGTGAATATGGGAGACTGGAACAAGCAACATGTCAAATATCTGCTTTCTTTTCTGCTTCATTGATTTTTGCTCTCATTTGTATTATTTCCTTCTATTTTTTTCTAGGTTTGATTCATTTACTTTTTTTCCCTAGCTTCTTAAAATAGAAGCTTAAATTATTTATTTTTTAGCCTTTCTTCTTTTCTAATATACATATTTCAGCCTATAAATTCCCCTCTGAGCACAACTTTAGCTGCACCCCACAAGTTTGATGTCACATTTTCACATCTCTTGTTTTTAAGATCTATATTCTACTCTTCCTTGATAAACTAAAATATTCAGACCAAGTCCTGAATTCCAATTTAGACCACAATGTTCACCAAAGTTCTCACTTTATTTCCAGAACTATATGGCTACAGACTCTGTAAGAAGATTTGAAAGAGTGAATCTCCTGGGGAGTTTAGGTTCCTAAATGCCACAGAAGAGAGTCAAAAGGAACAGTTTGATGACTCATGCCTTTTGTTTTTGATATATAATTTCAGGACTTCCCTAGTAGCGCAGTGGTTAAGGATCTGCCTTCCAGGGGTTAAGAACCTGCCGGACACTGGTTCAATCCCCGGTCCGGGAAGGTCCTACATGCAGCAGAGCAACTAAGCCCATGCACCACACTACTGAACCTGCACTCTAGAGCCCGTGAGCCACAACTACTGAGCCCATGCACCACAACTACTGAAGTCCTAATGCGCCCTAGGGCCCATGCTCCGCAACAAGAGAAGCCACCGTGATGAGAAGCCCACGCACCACAACGAAGAGTAGACCCCGCTCACCACAACTAGAGAAAGCCTGTGCGCAGCAACAGAGACCCAAACACAGCCAAAAATAAATAAATAAATTTTTAAAAATTGATATATAATTTCAATTGAATAAAAATTGCAAACATGATTTCTGGAAATGAAAGTAGCAACTCATATAAGCAAGGTCTTCCAATGCCTGTAGAACAAGCCTTACTTTAAAAAACACATTTTAAAGTTAACAGAACATCTGCCAACATTGCACTTCATTAAGAGCTTAAAAACAGAAACCAGTAGAGGGATGGGATAGGGAGGATGGGAGGGAGACGCAAGAGGGAGGAGATATGGGGATGTATGTATATGTATAGCTGATTCACTTTGTTATACAGCAGAAACTAACACACCGTTGTAAAGCAATTATACTCCAATAAAGATGTTAAAAAAAACACCCAAAACCAGAAACCACTTGCATGTTGCTGATCTAGACTTATTAAATTTATTTTATGTCGTTGTGGTCACTTTTACAGCGGTTTAGATTTATTTTCAATCACACTACTGTTCACAGAATTCACAGAATTCATTTACAATCTAGTATTTCACTTCCAAGGGTTTTCAATAGCACAGCAAGATAGAAAAGAGGTGCTTGGGAGCGGAACCCGAGTCTGATTATTTAGATAGATGTCTAGAACATTATTGCTTTATTAGTTCTTTTTAAAAAATAATAAATTATTCCCAGGGAACCCACCCTGCCAGGTGTTCTTTGTACTGCAGCTGTCCCGGGTTCACTCAAGACATACCTGACACAGGGGTGCTGGTCAAATCACCCACCTGTGTTCTCTGCTGCTCTGAGAGCTGGCAAGGCAGAACACGCCCTTCTGCATGTGTAAATATTTTCTACAGCCTGCCGTGTTCCTCCGTGGTCTTGCAGTTGACGGGCTGCATTCACATATGGGACTCTACGTAAACTTAAATTAGACATAAACAGGAGGGGCTTGGTGAATGGGGACTAACGCTCCTAAAATAGCCACTGAGCATGCACGGGAGAGTGTCAGAAGCAACAGAAATACCTCGAGCCTCAGTCTGTGAGGAACATCTTTAAGAAAATGTCCTCGGTGGTTATGGTCCAATATGGGCGCTTTGTGACATGAACTTGAAGACTTCTGGGTAGATTTCATGGATGGATTTTCTTATTTCGTTCCATGTGAATGTGCATTTTGTGAAAAACATCTTGGAGTTTTCCTCGTGGCCCCCGAAGCTCTGTGGATCTGTAGAGACTGGGGCTGGAGGACTTGGCTTCCTCAGGGACGCTGGCGCTCCCACCGCATTTGGGGCAGGATCCCTGAGAAGTGGTGGCTGCGTCAGATTCTGGAGATGGGAGTGGACGCTGGGTGCGGAGTGCAGGCTGCCACTGGGGCCTCAGTCCAGCTTCTTGTCGTTGTCTGTGCTGTGCACAGAAGCTAAGAAGTCGACAATGAGCTTGGCTGTCTTCCTGGGTCTCTCCATCACCACCGAGTGCCCACAGTTTTCCAGGAGCTCCACCTGGCAGTTGGCAATCGACTTGGCCAACATGTCCGCCCCAGACACGTCGAGCACCTGCAGGATGAGAGAGGAAACTAGACGGAAAAGGTTCAGACCCCTGTGCGCTCTGTGGACAGAACTCCCATCCAGGCCTGGCAGGGGTGACTTTTAGGACGAAGTCACTTCAGTGTAGGGGCTTGTGGCTCTCTGACGGAAGTGACCACATGCCTCATGTTTTATCCTGCGACTCGGCGCTAGGAGGTGTGCCGCGGGCAGCATTACTGAGGTGGAAACACAGACCCTGCCCTGAGGACATCCCGGTCTGGTGGAGAAGCCAGACAGGGCAGCAGACAAATGCAGCACGACGTAGCGAGGACTCTGATGGGGGAGGATCCTGGGAGCCGAGAAACCACACGGGAGGGGAATTCACGGAAGAGGGAGCAGCCCAAGGGTGGGAGGTCATGGCAAATGCAGGGGGCAGCAAGGAGCCTGGTGCTGCCTGAGTGGGGATGGATGTGGGGTGGGACAGAGGGGGCCCACTCTTCCAGCCACGCCGGGAGCCAGGCCTCAGTCTGAGGGCAGCTGGGGGCCGTGGGGCTGTGTCAAGGACAGCGGCCAGTGATGTGATCAGGCTGGGCCAGGAGAACGCACCCTGCTCCTGGACTAGGGGAGCCCAAGCTGTAGGGAGGCCACACAGGAGACGCGCAAGAGGGGAAGACTAATTATCACAAGCTGGACGAGTATCTCCTGAAGGTCCTTTGGGGGGTCCCTGAGCTGTGGGACCTCCGGCACTGAAGTTTGTTAATAACAGGGAGTGCTTTTCCAACGTGGAGGCCACCACTTTTCCAGGGCCAACACCTTTTGAACAACGCAATTTCATTTTCACCTGGGTTACCTTGCTACTTTAACGCCAACCTACCGACTTTCTCCCCAACACCCTCCTTTGGTGTTGGGTTTGTATTGACTCCCCTTCTCTTAGTCACTTTCACCTTCAACTCATCCCAGACAAGGTGGGCCCCTCCATCCATAAGAGCAAGAGCAAAACCCCAACAAACTCGAGCACTGTCTGTTTTTCAGCTTTAGCCTCATCAACCCAGATCATTAAAACCAAGATTTGCCGCCCACTGGGAAGCGGGGTGATGAGCAGAATGCAGAGCACCCTGGGCTGCAAAAATGCAAAAAGGAACAGCTCATGGGGAGCATGACAGGATTTCGCCTCTCCCTGTTGGTCCCCAAGAGCCCACATCACCTTTGGGATTTTTAGAATGAAGAAAGGCCTTCATTGTTCTGACTCTGATTTCTGACTGAATGACTCCCTGCTGGCCCAGCCTGGGTCCCACTTTTCCTATCAGGCGTCCACAAAGCTGCTTTCAGTCCCTGGCTGTTGCGAAGAAAGCACAGGAGGCCTCCCTCCTCTGGATGCCCTCGTTCCTGTGCTGTGCATTCTCGGCTGCACGCGGACGACGCCACCACCGCTGCCTCCCCGCCTGCGCCAGGCGCACAGACCTGGCTCCCCCCTCCCCAGTCTCTTCTGGGTCCTCCGCAGTCGTGAGCCTTTGTGGTGCAGCCTGACTTCCTGCCTGTGCTTTCACACACATACAGTGGGGATGTGCAGCCTGCCCAGGGCTCACAATGGTGGCTTTCACCTTGGTGTCCACAGGGGAGCTGTCTCAACGGGGAAAGCTTTACTCTGATTTCCTTTCTCACGACTGTCAACAGCAGAAGACTGCCAGATACGCTTTAACAGACACTGTAATTCTGTCTGCCTGTGGGCTCCATTTCCCACCGTCTCCTCTTGCTTTTAACTTTCCAAGAACTTTCAATAAGATATGATTTCTAAAGAACAGTTGCAAACCAAAGGGGAGCTTCTGGGGTATAAATGAGTATTTCTTTGGAGGGTTTATTATGGGTTGATTGTGCCCCCTCCCCAAATCTATATGTTGAAGTCCTAACCCCCCAAACCTCAAAATGTGACTTTATTTGGAAATAGTGTCATTGTAGATATAATTAGTTAAGAAGAGTTTATACTGGAGCAGGGTGGACCCCTAATCTAGTATGACTGGCATCTTACAAAAAGGGGAAATTTAAACACAGAGATGCATAGGCACAGGGAGAATGCCATGTAACGATGAAGGCAGAGATGAGGGTGATGCGTCTATAAGCCAAGGAACACCAAAGACTGCCAGCAAACTCCCAGAAGCTTGGGGAGGGACATGGAACAGACTCTCCTTCAGAGCTCCCAGGAGGAACCAACCTGCTGACGCCTTGATCTTGGACTTCCAGTCTCCAGAACTGTGAGACAGTCAATTTCTGTTGTTTAAGCCACCCAGTTTGTGGTACGTTGTTACAGCAACCCTAGTAAACTAAGAGAGCCACCTGACAAAGCCTCTCAAAATTTAAAAATGTACAAAGCCTCTGACCTAGCGATTCCACATTTAAGAACTGACCCTTCAGATATGCTCTCAACACTCCACAAACACACACGTATAATGATGTTCACTGACGTGTTGTTTAATGGCAAAATTGAAAATGACCTAAGTGACCATCAATAGGGCACTAGTTAAATATACCGCGGCAGAGCCATATAATGGAGTACTGTGCAGCTCCCAAAGAGAACACAAAATTTTGTTTTGGGCAAGGATCATTCACAAATGATAAATCTAAGGGGAATGTTTGATGAGGGGCAGGATATCTGCACAGTCTCAAAGTGCCTCCCCCGAGACTGCTTATCAGTTGCCAGGGGAGAAACAATTAGTCTAGATGAAGAAAACAAGACGTCGTGACCAGACAATCAAAATTCCCATCACCAGGACTTCCCTGGCAGTCCAGTGGTTAAGACTCTGTGCTTCCACCGCAGGGGGCATGGGTTCAACCTCTGGTTGGGGAACTAAGATCCCACATGCCACACAGCGTGGCCAAAAAAAAAAAAATCCCTATCACCCAGTGGCAGAAAGACACTGTCCCTCTGAGGATGTGATATCTTATGACCCATGAGATAAGGGATATATGGCAGGGATATATAGCCTGAATTTAATCATGAGGAAAGAGCAAAAAACTCAAACTGAGGAACATTTTGTAAAATAATTGGCCTGCCCTCTTCAAATATCTCAATGTCACAAAAGATAAAGACAGACTGAGGGAAACATTTCATAAAAAAGGAGATGGAAGAGACATGACATGCAGTATGTGATCCTGGTTCAGGGGGCAGGAGGAGGGGTCTATGTAGGACGTTATTGAAACAACAAATAAATTTGCAATATGGACTGTAGATTAGTTAAAAGCTATTGCATCAACGTTAAGCTTCCTAAATGTGACAATGTACTGTGATTACGTGAGAGAATATCCTGGTTTGCAGTAAACAAACCTTGAAATATTGGGGGTAAAGGTATAGAATGTAAGCAACCTACTCCAAATGGTCCAAAAATACATATTTCTAGATCTATCTAGATAAGGATGATGAAGCCAGTGTGGCAACTGTTAAAAAGTTGGTAATAAATAAGATGTGGTACACACATACCATGGAATGACACTCAGCAATAAAAAGGAACAAACGGCTGGTATATGCAACAATATGGATGAACCTCAGAAACATTATGCTGGAGTGAAAGAAGCCAGACGTAGAAGACTACATGCAATACGATACCATTTTATGAAAATTCTAGAAAACTATATTCTAGGCAAAACTACAGAAACAAAAAACAGATCAGTGGTTGCACGGGGCTGGGATAGGAATGGAGATTAACTGCAAATGGGCAAGAGGGAACTCTGGGGAGTGACAGAAGTGTTCTACGAATGGGCTGCAGTGGGGTGCACAAGGTGAATTTTACAGCATGTGAATTATATTTCAATAAAGCAGTTACAACAGATGAGATGTGGTAAAGCAATGTAGGAGTGCTCTGTACTATTTCTACAATTCTTCTATAAATTTGTCATTATTTCAAAATAAAATATTTTTAAAAATAGAATGAGTAGATCTGTATGGGCTGATGTGAAGTGGTTTCCAAGGTGTATCTTTCTTATATATGTGAACTAAGGTGCAAAATAGTATATATATAGCATGTTTGGAAAACTTACAGATAAACTTATTTACGCATATTGATATATGCTTAGAATAGGAGCGGGCAAACAATGGTCCCCTGCCTGTTTTGTGACTAAAGGTTCACTGGAGCTCTGCCTGCCATTTGTCTACATGTCCCCCCCCACATCTGCTTTTGCAACACACAGCACAGTTGAGTAGATGTGACAGAGAACTTATTGCCAGCAAAGTTGCAAATATTTACTACCAGCCCCCTTACAGAAAACGTTTGCCAACTCCTGCCTTAGAAAATTTAAGAAATATACACAAGACTGTAAGTGTGGCCTCAAAGAAATGGGAATTGGGATCTGGAATGTTAAAGAGACCAAGTTCGCATTATAAATCTTTTTGTACTCTTTGAAGTTTTATGTACCATTTGATTATACGGCTTTAAGAAAAATAATTTGCAAAAATGATTTAAAATTGCCTTACGGGCTTCCGTGGTGGCTCAGAGGCTAAGAATCCTCCTGCCACTGCAGGGAACATAGGTTCAAGCCCTGGTCCGGGAAGATCCCACAGGCCGTGGAGCAACTAAGCCCATGCGCCACAACTACTGAGCCTGCGCTCTAGAGCCAGTGAGCCACAACTACTGAAGCCTGCGCACCTAGAGCCCGTGCTCTGCCACAAGAGAAGCCACCGCAATGAGAAACCCAAGCACCACAATGAAGAGTAGCCCCCGCTCGCCGCAACTAGAGAGAGCCCGCGCGCAGCAATGAAGACCCAACGCAGCCAAAAATAAATAAAAAAATAAAATAAATACATTTATAAAATAAAGCTTGTAAGCATGTTTAAAAAAAAAAATTGCCTTACATTTTAAGAGGTCAATGTCATTGCTCTCAGTTCACAGAATGATTGCTCCCCGTGAACACTGGCACCTGGACCAGCTGTGTGCCACCTCTTCCTGGGATCAGAAACCAGCCAGGCTCCCATTGTAAATGACCTCTAGCTTTTCCTCAGAGCCCGGTGTGACTGATACAGGAGGTCACAGGGACACGCTACATACCTGATCTTGTTTCCCCCAGATGATCTGCGTTGGGACCTTGATCTTGTCCATGTTCTGATGGAGGGAGTATCTCGACTTCTCACTGACGATCTCCAAAAACACTTTTGAGAGAAGGAAAATAAAGTGAGTGCGTGCTGGGCTGTGCTGTGGACACCACCGAGTATAGACAGTCTTTGAGTCTAAGCCACTGCTTTTTTTCTTGAGGGGCCCCAGAAAACTGTCAGTCTCAGAAATGTAAGAAAAAAGAGCCAGCCACCCATAAAGCTTGACTTGTCACACAAGTTCAGAGAGCTTAACGCAGGGCTACTTACGTTTTCGGTAGAAATTGTTATGAGGGATGCGGACGTCGACAAGGCCTTGCAGGATCTGAGGATAAATAACCCAAAGTCAGAAGGCAAGGGAAGATTCATATCCTCAGGCCTCACATGGGTCTGGGACAACGAAGGAAAAGAAGTCCAGCAGTTTAGGGCATTGTCAATGTCTGTAGGGCCTGGTCCTCCAAATTCCCATGATGTACTATCATGCAATGTAATGGGGAGTCAGGTTCATAAGTGGCTTTTTTCTTTCTCATTAGAAAGGAACTTTGGTAATACTGTGAAGCCAAAGGTCCCCTGCGGCATGTAAAATACACCCGAGATGGCCTGATAGCTGCTTTACCTTTGAGAAAATCTCCGCTTAGCCTGAGACACAATCAGGATGGAAATAATATCAAGTAATTATTCAGTAATACCCAATGCAAAACAGGTCTATTTAAAAAACATTAAACCATTGGGGATGAAGGGCCTCTCAAACAATGAAGAAATAAACTAATGCGGAAATTGTGGGAAGGCTTCCAGCGTCCTGTGCTCATTGTGTGACACTGCCCTGGCCCTCCCTGCCGCGGGCGGTGAGGCAGTAGCACAGGTGGACAGGACAGGCCTCCGGGACCTGCGAGATGGGCCCAGAGAGGTACTGTGGCCAGAAGGAACACGGCCCGCCTCTTCCCCCGCCTCAGGGTTCTTGAGGTAGTGTCCAGGGCTCACATTATCAGCCATCACTCCTCTCATCTCCCTGGGAATGGTCTGAACCCCTTAACTGCACTCTCAGGAGTCCTGTGCACTGACTGAAGTGGGAAGATCCTGCCGTAACTGCTCTGGACTAAAGCGCTGGAGCATGACAGAATCTGACTACTCGGGAAGTGGAAGCCCACAGGTGAGACCAATGGCAAGCTGTCCAACACACAGTGCTAAGCATCAGACATTTTCTTTGTTCTACTATCTATCCTGCACTCATGCATCTATCCATCTTCCATCCATCCATCCTCCACCTACCCAACTACCCATCCATCCTGCATCTCTGACTCAGACATGCACATGTCTATCCATGTGTCCACTTATCCTGCATCTGCCCATCCATCCTCCATCACCTATCCATCCTGCACCTCTGAATCATATATGCATATGCCTACCCATGTATCCATCTATCCTGCATCCACCAATCCATCCACCCTCCATCCCTGCTATCTCCAGACATTTTCCCATCCATCCAACCAAGCATTCAGCCATCCAGCTATTTTCACCATCCCTAAATCATCGATGCATGCACATACATCAGTTCATGCAACAGTTCATGCATCCATCTATCCTGTATCTTCCTACACATCCATTCTCCATCCCTGCATTATCCTGGCTTCCTCCCATCCACTGATCCATCGAATCTATACCTAGGAGCTACCTCATGCAAGAACAGCCAAAGACAGAGTCCTTGCTCTTACAGAGGTAAGAATGGAAGACACAAACAAGCAAACAGACGACCATAACACAATGTGACGCAATGGGCTGAGTGCTCGGGTGCTCCAGAAAAGACTTCGGGACCTGCATTTATTTTCTCCCAGTGTTTTCACATCCCTGACAACTCAAAACATGGAAATTTCTAAAACCCTGTTTGGCCACTCTATTCTGGAAAGAGATCAGTAGAGAGGGGATCAGTGCAATGTCACGACTGAAAAGAGGATTTCATGGATAGAACATACCGCAGAATCTGATTCTGGGTGCTTCCTCAGAGATGGGCCACACCCATGCATGAGTCATGTTCACAACTTCTAAATAGAGCCCATTCTCTCAACTCCTAGGAGGACCCACCCCACCCCGAGGAAGGGTCCAGTTCCTGCAACAGAGTGAGATAATTTGCTATTGTGAGGTCTCAGCCTCAGACTCTCTTGGTTTTCCCCACACTTTCCTCTCTTGGTTTTCCCCACACTTTCGCTACACAACCTCATTTACACCCAAGACCTTTAATATCATCATTGGCTGATGGCCTTAACTGTACAACTCCAGGCCAGACTTTCCTCAGCTCCACCTGTATAGCCAACTGTCTACTTGACACCTGCACTTGATGGTCTCACAGGGAACTTGAACTTCAAACATCCAAAATGGAGCTCTTAGCTTATCACTCGAGCCCACCGTCCGTCTCCTTCTCTTACTCAGAAAACACTACCTTTATCCAACTGAAGTACCAGAAAGTCATCCAGGACTCCTCACCTTCCCTCATATTTCATTCCAATTTGCCAGTAAGTCCTGTCTTCTTCCTTCCAAAGCTTCTCCGGTCTTATCTCCACTGCTACCACCCCAGTCTACACCACCCTCATCTCACCACCCCAGTCTACACCACCCTCATCTCCAAGCCACAACAGCACCCTAATGGGTTTCTCTGCTTCTGTCTGTGCTCACCTACAATCTTCATTGTTTCTCTTATTGTACTTAGAAAAAACTCCAGTCTCCTTCCCATAACCTATAAGGTCCTACATGATCTAGCCCAGTGGTTCTCAAAGAGGTTCTTGGGAGTCCAAGACGTCAAACTATTTTCATAACAACACTAAATGTCACTTGTCTTTTTCACTTTCATTCTCTCTAAAGCATACTGATGTTCAGAGCCTACATAATGAGGGATAATGTCATCATTCTGAAGGCTAATGAAATAAGTGCTGTGTATCCTTGTGTTTTAAGTTCTTCTGAGTTTTAATTTCTAATATGGTAAATATCAATAGTTATAACCTCTATAAACAAATGCTCATTGGGGTTCTCAATAATTCTTAAGAGTGTAAAGGGGTCCTGAGATTTTTTAAAAAATAAGAATCTCTGATTCAGCTCCAGAATCCCTTTCCAACCTTTTCTCAACCCATTCTTTCCCTCACCCTCTGGGCTCCAGTCACCCTGGCCTCCTTCCAGCATCTTGAATTGACTGTGTTTTATCCATCGCTGCCCATGCTGCTGTCTCACAGAGGCTTATCAAAGCTTCTCCGGCTTCCCCTGTTTTCAATCACTGCACCATCTTCATTTCCTCTATAATACTTATTACAATTTGTAATTATTTGTCTTCTTGTTAATTGTCTGCCTCCCCCACTGGCCTGCATCTGCCCAGGAACCTTCTCTGACTTATTTACTCCCCACGGTGCTCAAGCACAGTGCCGGATACATCATGGGCATGATACAGATACTTGTTGAATGAATGAACAGGTGAGTACAAGGCAGGAACGCAAGGAGAAAGCAGGTACTGGCCACCTGAGCCCTGGACAGAGGGCAGGCACACTGCTGCTGGGACCACGTTACCTGCTGGGGCACCCTGAAGCGGACATAGGAGCAGAGCTGGAGCATTTCACTCATCTCTTCTGGAGTGGATGGGATCAAGGGAATCTTCTCTACGGCGGCCGACTCCTGCAGTTCTTTGAGCCGTTGTACAAACTGATTATCAGTTGAGTACTGCAGACCTGTGGGATTCAAACCAAACAGCTTGGCAATATATCTACCTTCTTACCAAACCCCATTTTAGATAGAGAACTTCTAGTATCAGCCCAGAACTAATATATTCCTGGTGTTTTTCACCAGTAGATTTCTTTTTCATTGGTACTGACATCCTTGCTCAAAGTAAGAACCACACTTTGAGAAAAAAATTCTTC
The DNA here is from genome assembly GCF_003031525.2 of Neophocaena asiaeorientalis asiaeorientalis. Classification (NCBI taxonomy): domain Eukaryota; kingdom Metazoa; phylum Chordata; class Mammalia; order Artiodactyla; family Phocoenidae; genus Neophocaena; species Neophocaena asiaeorientalis. Next base: position 6,236,467 of record NW_020173377.1, on the reverse strand, counting down.
AGAATACTTTAGGGGCTCGTTACTCAAACTGTGGTCCATGGACCAGCAGTACTGGGAGCCCATAAGAAATGCAGCATCTCAGCCTTTCCCCTAAGTCTCTTAAATCAGAATCTCACTAAAGTTGCCAGGGGATTCATACGTAGGATAGAGTTTAAGGAGCACCAGTCTAGAAGACAGCTTGCCTGAGCCCCTTTCACATCCGTATGGTTGAGAGGAGACCTGGTGAAATGCATGACTGGACTGGAGCGACTGACTACTCCTTCCGTCCGCCTGGACCCGCTTAATAATCTCCTATTTGGGGTCAATCCATAAACACAGCGAGAATGAGTGCCCTTGTGAGCTGTCCCCCACATAGTCCCTCCTCCTCCAGGGGAGCATGAGGCGATCCTGAGCTGGAACAGCTTTCAGATTGACCATTATTTTCTATCACCTGAAGCACGACACCAAGAGTTCACATGAGCTGACGTATACAGGAGGGTAAAGCTAATTTCATTTCCAACACTGAGCAAATTTCCAGGTGTTTAACTTAGCTGAAGAGCTAGAGCTTTGCAAGAGAGGCAGTGGCATCCATACTGTGCCACAGAAATCCACACTTTATAAAACTCCTATATTCAGCAACTCCTCTAAATCTAACATGGGGATCGTGCGGCTCTCATGATGGCCATGGGCAGATTACATGATCTATTTCCTTCTGCTTTAAAAATAATCCTAAACTCAATGTCATGTGGCATAGCCTGAATTGGATCCTGGAACAGAAAAGGACATTTGTGGAAAAACTAGTAAAATCCAAATAGGGCCTGGAGTTTAGTTAACAGTAATGAACCAGTGTTGGTTTCCTAGTTGTGACAAATTTACTGAGGTTCATGAGCTGTTAAAGGGGAGAACTGGGTGAAGGGCATGTGGGCCTCTCTGTACTATCTTTGCAACATTTCTGTAATGTAAAATTATTTCAAAGTAAAAAAAGCGTATCTTTTCGTTTTCGTATATAAACAAGTGTAATTCTAAACTTCTAATGGAAACTCGGGGGTAAAACTCTTTCTCTGAGCAAATGAACATAAACTCAAAAAAGACCTTTCATAAGTGATTTAAGATCTGACCTTCCGTAAGTGATTTAAAATCTATATAACCTTCCAGAGGGGCTATTCCTCCAATTCTCAAACTTTATAAGACTAAATGATTTCAGACACAGTGCTTGGGAAAAGGAGAAGAGAAAACCCTTTGGGAGCTTGCCTTTGATTTCAATGAGCTTAAAAGACCTGAAAACTGAACTTTCAGAGTAAGTAAAAGATTTCAAAGGTAAATTCAGTTATGTTTCAGTGGAAGGTGTACAAGTTCAATTCATGGCTGGATTCTACCGGGTAAAGGAGGTAATGAGTATGAGTTACATATAAAAGAGGTAGTGAATGTGAAAGGACTTCCCCTCAAAACCACAGCTTGGGCTCTGGAGTGAGACAGCCTAGGGTCAGTCCCTATCCTGGCTCCAGCACTAATGTAATTACTTCTATGTTCCCACCTATAAAATGGGCATACTAAATCGATCTGGATAAGAATTACATATGTAAAAAGTCACTGAGATATACACTAAAAATCTGAACAATTTATTATGTGTAAACCACACTCCAATAAAGTACCGGGGGTGGGGAGGGGAGCAAGTGAAGGAAGAAGAGAGAAAAATTAAGATTTTTCTCACTAACACACTGTAAATCCAAGTTTGAAGGCTTATATATATTAAAAAAATTTTAAATCTAACTTTAGTGCTCGCTTCAGGGGCATATATACTAAAATTGGAACAATACAGAGAAGATTAGCATAGCCCCTATGCAAGGATGACATGCAAATTCATGAAGTACCATATTTTAAAAATAAAAATAAAAAAATAAAAATCCAACTTCAGATCATAATTTCAGGGGACACGTTACAGCTCAAGTTGACATGAATACCTGTAAGAACAGAGAAACTGAAGTTTGTTGATTAAAACAAAAAAAATCTTGTGGAACTTCCCTCGTGGCGCAGTGGTTAAGAATCCACCTGCCAATGCAGGGGACACGGGTTCGAGCCCTGGTCTGGGAAGATCCCACATGCCGTGGAGCAACTAAGCCTGTGCATCACAACTACTGAGCCTGCGCTCTAGAGCCTGGGAGCCACAACTACTAAGCCCCCGTGCCTAGAGCCTGTGCTCCACAACAAGAGAAGACACAGCAATGAAAAGCCCACACACCGCAAGGAAGAGTAGCCCCCGCTCGCCACAACTAGAGAAAGCCCGCGTGCAGCAACGAAGACCCAACACAGCCAAAAATAAATTAATTAATTTAAAAAATCTTATAATGAATAAAGATCTCTGAGTTTTCAGCAAAAAAAGGAAGAGGCACAATAATAGTACCTTCACCTCATAAGGTTAAGGCAAGAATTAAATCCATATAAATCCATATAAATTCTTAGTTCATAAGAATTCAATAAATGTTGGATGTTAATATTATCATTATATTTCAAAGTATTTAAATGTTGTAAAGTACTATACACATTTAAATTAACCACCACAAACCCTGTGGAACAAGGCTGGCTCTGTATTTTAAAACTCAAGCACTGGCTTCAGCAGCACATATACTAAAATTGGAACAATACAGAGAAGATTAGCACGGCCCCTGCTCAAGGACGACATGCAAATTCGTGAAGCATTCCATATTTTTCAAATGTAAAATAGATAGCTAGTGGGAAGCAGCCGCATAGCACAGGGAGATCAGCTCGGTGCTTTGTGACCACCTAGAGGGGTGGGATAGGGAGGGTGGGAGGGAGGGAGATGCAAGAGGGAAGAGATATGGGCACATATGTGTATGTATAACTGACTCACTTTGTTATAAAGCAGAAACTGACACACCATTGTAAAGCAATTATACTCTAATAAAGATGTTAAAATAAAAAAAATATGGTTATGATTATGGTTATACAACTATTGTATCTATCACTGAAGCAATCTGATTAGTATCTCTAAAATATCGTCAAAAAGATGATTCTAAAAACACAGTCAGGGCTTCCCTGGTGGCGCAGTGGTTGAGAGTCCGCCTGCCGATGCAGGGGACACAGGTTCGTGCCCTGGTCCGGGAGGATCCCACATGCCGCGGAGCGGCTGGGCCCGTGAGCCATGGCCACTGGGCCTGTGCGTCCAGAGCCTGCGCTCTGCAGCGGGAGAGGCCACAACAGTGAGGGGCCCGCGTACCACAAAAAAAAAAAAAACAGTCAGAGCAGACATTGCCATTTATGTCTTCAGAGATTCAGACCCTGCTGTGCTCAAGTCACTCATAGGGTTATTTCAGCCTCGTAACTCACCAGCAGGGCACACAAGAGACAGGCTGCAGACATCTGATGGGTAGTGAGCAGCATACACCCCAGCCACGTGGCCGCCCATGGAGGTGCCTATCAGGTGGAAGGGTTTTTTGTTCAGCTTGAGGCATTCTACAAACTAGGAAGGGAAATGAGAAAGAGGCTTGGTTATACAGCTGTGGACAATGACAATGGTGATTACAGAGTAGAAAACCTCTGTACTTCCAATGGGGACAAGTGAAAAGGACTGTTGATGAAAGGGAATCTGGAATCTACTGGATCTATTATCCAGATGAGCCCTGTTACATGCATGTACTTCTCTTTACCTGACACAGGTTACTGAAGGGTCATTTGTAAGTATAAAATCAACAAGGATTCTCCTAATTCATCAGTCAGCAAACTTTTAAAATAAAGGTTCCGAGAGTAAATATTTTCTTGGGAAAATTTTTGTGCGGCACATGACCTCTGTTGCAACTATTCAACTCTCCTGTCGTAGCACAAAAGCAGCTAAAGACAACATGTTAACGAGTGAGTGAGTGTGGCTCAGTCCCAGTAAAATTTACCTTACAAAACTCGGTGGCAGGCCAAACAGAGCCCACGGGCCACAGTTTGCTGACTGCTGCCCTAATTTACAGGCCTTCCCATCCATCCAACCATCCATTCAGGTAACGATCCACCCATCCGTCTATTCAACCATCCAACCATTCATCCAAGCATCCATCCAACTTTCCATCTATCCAACCATTCAACCAACTATCCACCCATCTGCCCATTCACCTAAAAAATATTTATTGGATGTCTATTATGTACAAGGAACTATGGTCAGCTGCTGAGGATACAGCAAAGAGTCAAAGAAACAAAGTTCCTGACCTCAACAGAATACACAGTTCAATGAGGGGAGAAGGGCAGGCATTAAATAAATATCCTCAACTGGGGAAAATATGTCAATTTGAAGCTTATGAACCACTAAATTTTGAAATAGTTCATGAGCCCCATGACCTTGAAAGCCCAGTCAGAGGGGGCTGAAAATAGATACTAAATTAGAACAAAATGCAAAGAGCACCCTCCCCATCCTCTACAAGTAGGCAGACATGCTGTTATTGTCATCATGTAGCTGGTAAGCAGAAAAATAGACTCCAAAAAAATAAATGGTCTTGAGGAATTCTAAACTCCCTTTCTGAAGAGCTGAGAAAACGCCCAGGTGGCATTTCCTTAGAAACAACTGCAATAGGCTTAGAGGAGAACAGTCTGCAATAAGCCCTGGTCCTCCACAGCTGACCAAGGACACCACTGGGCTGCTGCCATTTTGTTTGCAATTACTTGCAGACAGGATGCCTTAGAGAATGGTTGAGTCAGAATGGAACTCCCTTGCCTGCTCTTCAGACTTGGGCATGCAATAGTGGGCAAGACCCACCTGGGCAATTTTTGGTGGAGCCTCCTGCTTACCTGGTGTATCCTCTTGACTTGCCCATCTATGGACAGATCATCCAGGGAGGAGCGGGTGGTGCCCTCATGTCCTGGCATGTCCACGCAGACCAAGTGTAGGTTCTTTGGAAGGAACTGAGGATACACAGGCACAGAGTGTCAGTATGTGCAGTGTAGAACATGTCTGCCCATTTTTCTGGGGAGGCTACCCCCACTTACCAAGTGACCTGGACAGCCACTCCCTGGGAGGTTATGAACCTGGACCACCCAGTATCTTACCCTAGTAACATCTGATGTGAATGAACATTGCCAGTAGCCTTATAGGGAGCAGAAACCCCCAAAATCTAATACAGAAATGGAAGGGGACTCGGGGGAATGACTGGAAAAGGGGGACAAAGGTCAGGGTAGCAGGCCTGCGTCCTTTGCTCTTTCTTGACACCACCTGGCAGGTACTACATCCTTCTCCTTTCCCTCACCCCTTCCACACTTAACTCTTGTCATGCAGCCACTGACTTGGGACTATAAGGGATAGTTCTGCTCTCCCAGAGTCCTGTCTAGCTCCAGAGCCCACAGGAGCAATGCTTTTCCTAAGAACCATGTCTGATCGTCCTAATTCTGGTTTCAACTTTTTTTTTTTTTCCTGCATTAGGTCTAATTCCTAGGGTATTTTTATCCTAAACACTTTCTTCCATTTAAATATGTGCCACATTTAACCAGGAATCTGAGAAACATCAGCTATCAATAAACAAATATCCAGTTGTATGAAAGATGGAGACAGCAAGTGAGAGGTTCATTAAGGCATGAGGATGACTGTCCTCATAGTGAAATTTGGAAATAAGAACATAAGGAAGGGGCTTCCCTGGTGGCGCAGTGGTTGGGAGTCCACCTGCCGATGCAGGGGACACGGGTTCATGCCCCGGTCCGGGAGGATCCCACATGCCGCGGAGCGGCTGGGCCCGTGAGCCATGGTCGCTGAGCCTGCGCTCCGCAACGGGAGAGGCCACAGCAGTAAGAGGCCCGCGTACCGCCAAAAAAAAAAGAACATAAGGAAGTAGAGGATGTATGAGCCTTTTCCTCCTGGTGTGAAGCATACTTGGGGTCATTCGGGCACGGTCCTGCTTGAGGTGGGAGCCTGGGGTGCTTCCCTCCCAAGACCTCTCCCAGCCCCCATCTTCACCAGCTGTTCACTCTTACCAGTAAAGCAAGTTGCCACACCCAAGTAAACCAGGACAGAAAGGGAGTGATTTGGAAAACTATCCCAGAAAGCTGCCAGATCAAGACTGTTTCTCTAAAGGGCTAAGGAAAAGAAAAAGCAGAAATAGAAGGAAGACGGAAGGAGATGGGGAGGGGAGAAGGAGAAACAGAAAAGGGAGGAGGAGGGGAAGGAAGAGGAGAATCTTGGAGTATAAAAAAACAAGTGAGTTTTTGAAAGCTGGATCTTGATAGTCATGACAGGCCTGAGATGAAGGTGAGTGTCAGAAATCTTCCCTAAGAAATACTCATATGGTGAAATGATTTTTAAGGCACAGATTTTACAAATAACATTCAATTCAGTAAATTTTGTCTGATAAAAGGATCTGAATAATATACTGCATTAATTTTAGGATGATTTGAGCCACAGTTCTGGGTTCCCCTGGCTTTCTACCCCTGCTGATGACACCGTGTCCAAGTGGAAACCTCTTCTTGACTGAGTGACACCCTCTGAAGGGAGAAGGCTCTAGGACTGCACCTTGACCACGCTGAGCCACATGTCCTTATGGGCAGAGAATCCGTGGAGCATGAGGATGGAAGGCTTGTTCCCAGGCCTGCCGCGGAAGGAGTAACAGAACTGATAGTCTTCGTGGCGCACATAGCGCACCTGCATGCCCAGTGCCCTCCTCCAGTACCTGGGGACAGAAAATACAGGCAAGTCAAAGTCGTTGAGCTCCAGAGAAGCAGCTTCGGGAGGGGGACTCTGTATAGTCTCACTTTGAAGTAAGACCAACGCTTTTCCCAGCCCTCGTCCTCCACGCATGTCTCTGGAGCCCCCAGAGCTTCACCCTCAAGGAGGACGAAGCCAAACCATTCCAGAAAGCACTCTTACATGAATATTCTGTAAGTAACATGTATATATGTTACTAAGCAGTCTATTAGAAAGGGAAAAGGGGGTGTTTTCTTAAGAAGCACGACACATAATAACCCTTTGTTAACATGAATTTCTAGCAGTTTTGAATCGCAGTGCAAAGAAGGAGCAGACAATGGGACCTCACTGGGTGTCTAACTTGAGCCCTTTCTCTGCCTTGCTTCTTTGAGCTTCACAGAATTGGAAACGGCTGGTGGTAAGGCTGGGAAGGACTCCAGAAATGCCAAGACAAAGGTGGTTTCCCCTCGAAGACAGCCAGTTTGCAGTTCCTGGTGGGCCATGTTCATTGACACCTGAAATCTGGGACAAGCAGCTGTGGACGTGCAGGCGTGAGTGACTCTGGGTGCAGGGCAGTCGCCCTGGAGTCCTAGAGGACCTCACTGCAGAGGTACTTTAATTGGAAGGAAATGCATCAGAAGACTTAAAGGTAAAGTGTGTGTTCCCTCTTGTCACCTACAACTCGCTACTCATGGAGATGAAGAATCGGACTCATCAAGGCTGCACTTGCTGGCGGTGGTGTCATTCCACATCCACAAATCTCTGGATGGCAAGAAAGGACAACAGGAGGCTGTCTGATGGATGCCTGGATTCCTTATTGTCTCAGGACTCAACATACCTCACAGCTGTCCAGTGTGGGTGATTCCAGTGACTGCTGTGAAAAACAATACTTGGCCTATTTGTAATTTTATTTGAGCAAGCTGGAAGTTTAATTAGCCTTTCAACCAACCCAATTTCTGCATTTGAGTCTTAACCTTATTTATTTATCTATTCTTGTGAATTTGTTTTGATTGGGATACAGGAGATGGGTTGGGAAGTATCCCTGCAGGTTACGCCCCACCAGGGAAAGGTCCATTCTAATCTTCCTGGGGGAGCTTTTGGAACTTTTTCATTCCTTGGAACTGCTGCTCTTGCTGCCAGCAGCCTCCTCCGGTCCACAGCTTATAGCTCCTCTTTGGAGAATTTCCTCTTTTTCTTTGGGGCACTCTTGTTTCCTGACTCTTCAGCGTCACTAACTGGTTCCTCTTTGGGGAAAGATTTCTTCCTCTTGGGAAGATTTCCACTGCCGGCTGTCTCTTCAGGATCACTACTAACTAACTCTTCCTTGGAAAAAGATTTCTTTTTCTTGGGTTTGGAGAAAGAGACCGACGAATCTTCCGTGCCATTCTCCTGAAAAGCCTCCTGGGGCTTTCACTTTCTTCTTTTTGGGTCTTGCACTTGTCTCCTTGCACTCCCCCTGAGCACTGATGCTGTTTTCTGAAGATGCAAGGGGAACTGCAGCCAGCTGTTCTTTTCCTTCTTTAAGCGTTTCTTCTCCTGTTTCTCCAGCTTCCTAGTAATCTCAGCGGCGGCTTCCTCTGCCTGAACCATTGCCTCCTTCATGACATCCAGATTCTTTCATGGAATCTCTTCAGCCTCATAGAAGGACAGCTGCTCCTTGACTTGTTCTTGAAGCTTCTCCACAAATACACTTGAGGGCACCTCAGAGAAGCAATCAATTTATGAGGATATACTGCATTTGTTGGCCAGGTATTGGGAGATGCAGCCTTTGTTCTTAGCAGCTGCCTGGCCAATGAACGTGGAGTGGAAAATCAGACCATATTTTGGGGTGTTATCCCCCTTGTCTTCAGGGCTCTGGAAACGTGGTCCCTTTGCTGGGCCCAGGGAATCACTCAGACACAAGGACTGGCCATCAGAGTCTTAACCATATTTCAGTGTTAGTGTGGTTTCAAAGAAGCTATTCATTCTCAAGTATTGGATTTTGCTTGAGTTGACTGCTTAAAAAAAAGAAACAAAACTGTTTGGATTTTAATTGTGATGCAGAATTTATGGGTAACAAACATTTGGTTTCGTACAGACATAATTTCCACTATGGTGGATAAGCTTGATAAAGGTCATATGCCCTCCCCTGCCTTCCACTCCAGATATATTTTTCCTAGAGACTCTGACAGTGAGAACTTGTTTCATAAGAATTATCTCATCAGTCCTCTGGTTTTATTCCTTACAACATATGGCAGCTGGTTGAAAGCTCAGCTTCTGTTGGTTACATAAGACTTGGCAGTGCTGGAGTTTGGCCTGAAACTGATTTCAATATGAAATTACCATCTAAACAAATTGAACTCTCTGCATGAAGAATCTCTCCAAGATGAAAGATAATTAATTCAATCAGAGATTCACTTTGTGGTATACTTCGCACCAAAGAGGTAGCCAAGTCTTGACAATAGCAAATAGCCTAAATGGACCAACTTTAACCCTTTGTGTAAAATAAAGGGAGAGGGAGATGAGGATATATATTCATATTTACTCACACCTGCAGACAAAATGCATGGGAGCATATACAAGGTACTATTAAAATGAGTATCTGGAGTGGAGGTGGGAAATACTGTGAGAAGTCATTCATATCCCAGCTCATTCATTTACTGGCTATATGATCGTGAAACTCAATTTCCTCATCTATAATATGGGAAAATGTTGCATTCTACTAAGGATATATATGGTTAAGATTAAACGAGATAATCCATTACAAAGTCTGGTTCAATGCCCAACACACGGGAAATATTCAATAAATGGTAGTTTTATTATCATATAAAAAAGATTCTGTCCTTCAAATATATCATTTGCCAAAATTCCAGGGAAAATTGTGGGAAATTTTGTGACAAATATTATAGCCATATAAGTGGAATCATTTGTTCTTTGGTGTCTGGCTTATTTCACTTAGCATAATGTTTTCAAGGTTCATCCATGTTGTACCGTACATCAGAATTGTATTCCTTTTTGAGGTTGAATAATATCCCATTGTATGTATATACCACATCTTGTTTATCATTCATCTATTGATGGATATTTGGATTGTTTCCATTTTTTTGGCAGTTGTGCGTGATGCTGCTATGTACATTGGTATATAAGCATCTGTTTGAGTCCTTGCTTTCAATTCTTTGGGGTAGAGAAGTACAATTGTTGGATCACATAGTAATTCTGTGTTTAACTTTTTAAGGAACCACTAAACTTTTCCACAGTAGTTATACCACTTTACATTTCTACCAGCAAAGCACAAGGGTTCCAGTTGCTCTACATCCTCACCAACACTTGCTATTTTCCATTTTTTAAATAATAGCCATCCTAATGTGTGTGTAGTATATTGCTGTGGTTTTCATTTGCATTTCCCTAAGGACAAGGATGTTGAATATACATTTCTTTTTATTGAGATATAATTTACATACCATAAAATTCACCCTTTTAAATGGTACAACTGAGGTGTTTTTAGTATATTCACAAAGTTGTGCAACCATCACCCCTAATCCTGGAACATTTTTATCAAAAAGAAACCTGACTGCAGAAATAGAGACAGATGTAGAGAACAAACATATGGACACCAAGCGGGGAAAGGGGGGTGGGGTGGGATGAATTAGGAGATTGGGATTGACATATATACACTAATATGTATAAAATAGATAACTAATGAGAACCTGCTGTAGAGCATAGGGTACTCTACTTCACTTCACTGTATACAGTAGAAATTAACACAACATTGTAAAACAACTATATCCCCAGAAAAGCAAATCCTTCTCGCCATTAAGGTAATAGTTGTAAACTAAGTTGACAGTTGTAAACTAAGTTCCCACTTCTCCATTCTCTGGCCATTGAATAAAGCTTGCACTGCTTCAATCTCAAAAAACAAAAAAAGAAACCCAACTGAACTATATACTTACAAATAGTTAAAAAGGTAAATTTTATATTGTGTATATTTTACCACAATTAAAAAAGAAAAAGAAAGAAATCCATACCCATGAGCACTCACTCGCCATTCTCCTCTGCAGCTCCTGGCAACCACTAGTTTACTTCAAGTCTCTATGGATTTGCCTATTCTAGACATTTCCCATGAATGGGTTCATTCAATATGTGGCCTTTTGTGTCTGGCGTATTTCTCTTAGCGTGTTTTCAAGTTCATCCATTATAGAATATATCAGTATTTTATTCCTTTTTAAGGCTAAATAATATTCCATCATATGGATATGCCATATTTGTTTATCCATTCATCTGTTGATGGACATTTGGGTTGTTTCTACTTCTGAGCTATTAGGAATAGTGCCACTATGAACATACATATACAAGTTTTCCTATGGACATATGTTTTCTGTTCTCTTGGGTGTTCTCAGTTCATGGAGGAGTAGAATTCCTGGGTCATATAGTAGCTTTTAAAAAAAAAAAACCTTTTGAGGAACTGCCAGACTGTATTCCAAAGTGGTTACATCATTTCACATTCTCCACTAGCAGTATATGAGGGATCCAATTTCTCTACAACCTTCATTGTTATTTTTTAGAGAAACTTTCAATGTAAGTATAAATAATACAGAAAAGTACACATATTATAAGTGTACAGCCTGATGAATCTGCACAAAGTGAATGAACCCATTATCTGCCACCCAGATCAAGGTCTAGACTACGACCAGCATCCCAGATATCCACCTCATGCCTCTCCCCATTAATACCTCCTAAAGGTAACCACTACCTCATTTTCAAACAGGAGAGTTCTGCATGTTTTAGAATTTTATCATACAATAAGTTCTTATTTGTATCTGGCTCCTTCCACTCAGTATTATGTTTGTAAGGATCATTCATGTTGTAAAATGTAGCATTACTTCTTTCCATTTTCATAGCTATATAGTACTCCATTGTGTGAATAATGGTATGACTATACCTCAATTCATTTATCTATTACAGTATTAATGGACATTGGGTATTTCCAGTTTGGAGGTATTATAAATGGAGCTGCTATGGAACATTTTTGTATATATCTTTTGATCAATACATATACACACTTCTATTGGGTGAAATTAGTGGGTCATTTTGTCAAACAGTTTTCCAAAGTGGATGAAACAGTTTACATTTCAGTCAACAATACACCAGATTCTAGTTGTTGCAAATCTGTAGTGGGTTAATAGTATCCCGCTAGAATTCATGTCCACCTGGAAACCGTGAATATGACCTTATTTGGAAATAGGGTCTTTGCAGATGTAGTCAAGTTAAGTTGAGGTCATAGTGGATTAGGGTTGGCTTCAAATCCAATGCGACTGGTGTCCTTATAAGAGGGAAATTAGGACACAGAAACACACAGAAGGAAGAACACCATGTGAAGACAGAGGCAGAGACTGGAGTAACACAACTACAAGTCAAGGAATGCCAAGGGTTGCTGGCAACCAGTAGAAGCTAGGGAGGGGGAAATGGAACAGATCCTCCCTCAGAGCGTCCAGAAGGAACCAACCTTGCCAGCACTTTGGTTTAGTATTTCTAGCCTCCAGGGCTGTGAGAGAATAAATTTCTGTTGTTGAAAGTCATCCAGTTTGTGGCAATTTGTTACAGCAGCCCTAGGGAACTAATACAACATCCTTGCCAATACTTGGAATTGCCAGTCAGCCCTTTTCATTTTAGCCATTCCGATGGGTGTGAAATGGTATCTCACTGTGGTTTTAATTTGAATATCCCTTAGGGCCAACAAAATTGATCATCATTTCACATGTTTATTGGCCATTATCTCCCCATCTTTAGGTCAAGTGTATATGATATGACATAACCGTGGGAGTGATATTTCATCATACTCACAGGTTCTGGGGATTATGGAGATAGTTCTTGGTGGGGCTGTTTTAGTCATTCTACCTGCCAAAGGGGTCAAGTATGACTGTTTTTCAGATGGATATCTAGTTAACCTAGTCCCCTTTCCCTGCTGCAGAGCAGTGCTACCTGTCACAATTCAACAGACCGTATCTATGCACACCTGCTCCCGGACTCTCCTGTCCCGCTGGTTTATTTGTCCTTTGTGCCAATTTCACCGTCTTGACTGCTGTTGCTTAATAATTAGTCTCGATAGCTGGCAGTGTAAATCATCTAATACTGTTCTCCTTCGAGACTGTCTTGCTTAATTTTTCTTTACTTTTTTTTTTAATTTTTATTTATTTATTTTTATTTTTGGCTGTGTTGGGTCTTCGCTTCTGTGCGAGGGCTTTCTCTAGTTGCGGCAAGCGGGGGCCACTCTTCATCATGGTGCGCGGGCCTCTCTTGTTGCGGGGCACAGGCTCCTGACACGCAGGCTCAGTAGTTGTGGCTCACGGGCCTAGTTGCTCCGCGGCATGTGGGATCTTCCCAGACCAGGGCTCGAACCTGTGTCCCCTGCATTAGCAGGCAGATTCTCAACCACTGCACCACCAGGGAAGCCCTGTCTTGCTTAATTTGGCTCTTTGCTTTTCCTTATAAATGTAAGAATCAGTTTATTAAATTCCATAAGAAAAAAACCTGCTGGGATTTTAAAACGTGTGTACACTGAATCTACAGGTCACTGTAGGAAAATCTGACATCTCTCTGTTGGAAAGTCTTGCAACTCACAAATATTGTCTATCCCCTCCATTAATTTAGATCGCTCAAAATTCCTCTAATACTTTGTAGTTTTCTGAGTAAAGGCTTTGCACGTTGTTCTTTAGATTTATTCTTAGGTATTTTATATTTGTTGATACAAGATATTTTCATTTTCTATTTGTTTGTTGCTATTATATAAGAATACAACTGATTTTTGTTTACTTATCTTGTATTTAGCAATCTTGCCAAATTCACATTTATTTATTTATTTTTGGCCGCTTTGGGTCTTCGTTGCTGTGCGCGGGCTTTCTCTAGTTGTGGTGAACGGGGGCTACTCTTTGTTGTGGTGCACGGGCTTCTCATTGCGGTGGCCTCTCTTGTTACAGAGCATGGGCTCTAGGCACACGGGCTTCAGAAGTTGTGGTGTGTGGATTCAGTAGTTGTGGCTCGCGGGATCTAGAGTGCAGGCTCAGTAGTTGTGGTGCACGGGCTTAGTTGCTCTGCAGCATGTAGGATCTTCTCGGACCAGGGCTCGAACCCGTGTCCCCTGCATTGGCAGGCAGATTCTTAACCACTGCGCCACCAGGGAAGCCCCTCACATTTTTAATTTTAACAAGTTATCGATTCTTCTGGACTTCCTAAGTACACAATCATGCCATCAGAAACAACATCAGTTTTATTTCTTCTTTTCCAATTATCCTCTTCTCTCTCTTATATGTATTTTTTTTTTTTTTTTTGCGGTATGCGGGCCTCTCACTGTGTGGCCTCTCCCGTTGCGGGGCACAGGCTCCGGACGCACAGGCTCAGCGACCATGGCTCACAGGCCCAGCCGCTTCGCGGCATGTGGGATCTTCCCAGACCGGGGCACGAACCCACGTCCCCTGCATCAGCAGGCAGACTCTCAACCACTGCGCCACCAGGGAAGCCCCGGTGAACAGTTTTGACAGTTTAGAAAACGAAAGCCAGAGCAGCCCCTGATGTCACCCACAGTGGCCACGGCATCTCCAGTGTGGCTGTCTGTGGACTCTCACAGCCACGTGTTTGCCATCTCCTGAAGGAGCTATCACAGTCCCCATCTCTGTGGAACTATGCTAGCCATGCTCCAGGGACACTTAAGACCCAGAGAGAGTTCTCTGAAGGCTGGCTGTGACCCACCGGGGACACTGTGCCCTGAGGAACTCAGAAGGCCTAGAGGGAAGTCCAGGCGAGAGCGCCCCGAGATGCCTTCCTCATACCCATATGCTCACTCGGCAGCGTGGCTTGGGGTAACAGGGATGCCCAGCTACCTCTACTGCCTGCTGTTCCTGTTCACATCGCAATCCTGAAAATTAACTTGGCTAAGCCAGGTCTGCAGGGTGAACCTGTGGGTGGTCGTTACGGGCAGCTGAGTAAATGAAGGCCTTTGGAGGAGTAGCTGTGGTTAAGGGACGTTAAGTGACTCACAGCAAAGCTGCTCATCCTATGACAACCACTGTGAAAGTGTCACTTGCAGGGAGGTGATTTGAAGCAAACTGGCTGTGCGTTTCAGTGGGGTGGGGGAAGCCACCCACAGGAATTCCAGCGACTCTGCAATGGCATTACAGGTTCTATTACTATAATCACAGCCCCTCTGCCACAGCGCTACCCGGCATAATCCGAAAGGACTTCTAGGATTTTCATCCTCCCCAGCCAACTGGGTTTCTTCTTGGCCTGTGTGGCTGAGTTCACAAAATAAAGAGATTTGTGTTCGTCCTCCAGCTACAGCTCTGAGTGAAGTGACAGGCATGGGCAGGCTTTAAGGTCACCTGCATCTGCGCTGTCAAATAACAAAGGACTGAATGTTCTCTGCGGGGCCTCTCTGGGTTTTGGTGGTATTACTTGTTCATAAAAGTGAATTATTTGCTATGAGGCATTATTCATAATAGCAAAAAGTGGAAACAACACAAACGTCCATTTGGATAAATAAAATGTGGTATAACCATACAATGGACCATTATTCAGCCATCACAATGAACAAAGTACAGATATACGCTGCAGCATGGGTAAGCCTTGAAAAGCGCAAGCCAGACCCCCAAAAAACACAAATCGTACGATCTCGTTTATATGAAATGTCCACAACAGGCAAATCCAAAGAGACAGAAGGTAGATTACTAGTTACCAGGGGATGAAGAGAGGAGAAAACTGGGAGTACCTGCTAATTGAGAGGTGAGAGGTATGAAAGGTATAGAGCCTTTCTATAGTATGGGGGTTCTTTGGGGGGAGATGGAAATGTTCTCAATTAGATAGTGGTAATTCACAGTACGGTGAAAGCCAATTAAATGTGCACTTTAAAATGGTGAAGTTTAAATTATATGAATTTTAACTCAAAAAAGTCCATTATTTGCTATGAAGTTAATTTTCTCTTGAAAGATCAAGCATCAAAATTATTCTAACATGCTGACTCTGAAAGCCTTCTCCGCGATGGCCCAAGGAATTGGGTGTCGGGGGACTGCAGCAGAGGCTGGTTTCCGCATGTGGTGGGTGGAATAATCACACCTCTGCATGCAGCCGTACACATGGTTACGGGTCACATCGCTGAACTGCATTCTCTGCTCCACTTCAAGGCTGGAGAGGGGCACACCACTCTGGCCTCTCCACGTCAGGGGCCACATGGGAGCCTTGGCCCCAAAGCACTCCTACTGCCAGTGCTTCAAGGGCTATGGCATTTAAGCAGGCAGAGTCTTAGCTTCATCAATGCGGAGGTGGGTCCTGGGTGACCCTATGAAGGGGTCATCACCTCCCCACAAGAGTGAGTGAAACATGAAAGCTCCCTTCTGTTCAATTAGCTTCTTTTCAAGGATCAGAGCCTGGCTGGCAGGCGGAATATTCCACACTCTAATGAAACAAAAGGGAGCCAGAACAGAGGGCAGATAAAGGGCACAGGCACCACCTCCCTGCATTCTTTTCTCAGGGCACAGAACGCAGTCCTAAGTTCCAGAAGTTGTGATTAAATCTCAGCGTGCTTCCCTATGGCACAGAGAGGAACCACGTCTATTTCAGTATTTCCTTCATCATGGGATGAATCCATGGGAGTGTGAGAGGTGATTTTATTTGGTAAATGGACTGTGGCATGAAAAGTCCCTGAGGCACATCATGAGAAAGCTTCTCTCTTTTCAACTGTTAACCTTCTGATTCCATCAAGGAGAAAGGCTCTATACCTTTTACACCTCTCAGACTTTTTAACACAGAGAAAGGAGAGAGTCTGGTAGGCAATGGTATCTAGGCTAGAATTTATGAACAGAGTTTAATGGCATTGTGCTTATTTTTACTTTCTTACATTAATTTAATATTTTTGGTATGTATGGCAAGCTTTCCACTTAAGGTAGTGATATGTCACTGTTAAATTGATTGAAGGTTTTCTTAAAAAGTCACTCTAAAGAAAATACAAAAGAAAAGTAGAGGTGGTATGCAGATAGAGCAAGAAGCATAAAGGTGACTCAAGAATGACAGAAGTTTTGGAAATTTCTTTTCCGTCACTTTACTAATGAACACTTTTTTTGTTTTTTGGGGGCGTCCCTGGGTGGGTGCGACTAATGATTGCTTTTAAAAAAATCTAAAACCATTCTGTCCTATCCATGCCATCTCCACGATCCTACTCTTTCTAACTCATTTTTCAGTGTATTTCACTGTACCTGTCAAGACATCACTGGATCAGAATCCAACGACCAAGAAAAACCAAAGGAATTACCATGAATCAGTGACGTTGGGAGACAGGGTGGTCTCCTGAGTAAAGACACCATCAGAAACCTGGAAGAATTTACCTGGGGAGAAGCTACCACTACTTCAGGAACACTCCCAACATTCAAGAAAGGATGTCTTTCAACTTTTCTGTAAGTTTGAAATATTTCATGATAAATGTTGAACAGCCACAACCAAAAAGGACAAGCAGAGAAGGTGGCATGGTCATGATACTCCTGAAAACTTGAACTATAAAATGAACTTACCAGTAATAGATTCTTATCAGTGCCGAAGGCCACAGGAGAAATGAGGCTACAAACGCCAGGATCGGGATGGCCAGCGTCCCGCCCGCGATCACAAACATGTTAACCACGTCAAGATCCATCCTGCTCTTTAGGGCTGGCTGACACCTGCAGGGGCTGAAGAGAGAGACAGTATTGAAACTCCGTCTCAGGGACTTCCCTGATGGCACAGTGGTTAAGAATCCGCCTGCCAATGCAGGGGACACGGGTTCAATCCCTGGTTCGGGAAGATGCCACATGCACTGGAGCAACTAAGCCCGTGAGCCACAACTACTGAAGCCCGCGCGCCTAGAGCCCGTGCTCCACAACAAGAGAAGCCACCGCAATGAGAAGTCCGCGCACCGCAACGAAGAGTAGCCTCAGCTCGCCGCAGTTAAAGAAAGCCTGCGTGCAGCAACAAAGACCCAATGCGGCCAAAAATAAATAAAATTTTTTTTTTAATTTTAAAAAAAGAAAGTCCATCTCAGGAGACAAAGTGAAGAAGCAAAGCAGAACAGAGAAGTGAATGACACAGAATGAGAGCAAGGATCAGGAGACAAGTGCTTTAAAAGATCTAAATAGGCAGGACAACTAAATGTAATGAGGAATCCTTAAGATGACCCTGGAGTTTTTTTTAAGCTATAAAGGAAACTGGGGACAACTGGGGAAATGTGAGTAAGGACTGGTTATTAGATAATATTATTGTATCAGTGAGTGTGGTGATGAAATTGTGGTTATGTTTATATGTAAGAGAACGTCCTTGTTCCTAGCGTCTGCTGAAGTATTAAGGGATAAAGAATAGTAATATCTGCTACTCACTTTTAAAAGTTGAGGAGAGAAAAAATGTATATGTGCATGTGTGTGTGAGCGTGTGTGCATTGTGTACATGCATGTGTGCATCTGGGTTTGCCTGTGTGTG
>NW_020173377.1:6211207-6218295 GCF_003031525.2 Neophocaena asiaeorientalis asiaeorientalis | reverse complement strand
TGGTTTTTTTTTTTTTTTTTTTTTTTTTTTTGCAATACGCGGGCCTCTCACTGTGTGGCCTCTCCCATTGCGGAGCACAGGCTCCGGACGCACAGGCTCAGTGGCCACGGCTCACGGGCCCAGCTGCTCCACAGCATGTGGGATCTTCCCGGACCAGGGCACGAACCTGCGTCCCCCCCAACGGCAGGTGGACTCTCAACCACCGCGCCACCAGGGAAGCCCCTAGGTTTGCAATTTTTAAAAATGAAAAGCTAGGGAGGACAGAAGGCCTGGAAGGAAGGAAGGAAGGGAGGAAGGGAAGAGAGGAAGGAAAATATACACATGTACACATGGATGCTTATCTACATACAGACTATCACTGGAAGGTGTACAAGAAACCAGCAACAGTGGTTGCATCTGAGGTGGGGAATCAGATGGGTGTCAGGGATAGAGGGAGACTTGCTTTTCACGGTCTACCCTTTAAAATCTTTGGTTATGTATCATGTACAGGCATAGACTTCACATATAAGTACTATACAGTAAAACGTTAGGAGGGAACACATTAGAACAGCAGAGTTTTCAGTATACTTTCTGATGTCCTTCCATAGACTTGGTGGACACATCTGAAGGCTAGGATGTGAGCTCCAGGAGGGGAGGGACTGTATCCCCAGCATTCAGACTAGGGCCTGACCCATTTCTAGGCACTCTAGAAATCACCACTGAATTAGAGGTCCCACCCAGTCCTGTCTCATGAACTCACTCACAACATGGTTTATTTTTTTTTTTTCATGGAATAAAAAATATTTCAAGTCCCGTCATCCTCCCCAATAGAGAAAACAACTTCTGCAAGGATCTGTAAGTCAGGTGTGGCCCTTTGCCATCTGAGGACTTGGCCACTTGTGTTAAGTGTGCATCTCACTACCATAAAAAAGAGGCTTCTTCAAGAAAAAGCAAACATCTAGCAAATCATGGTCTTCCTTATATTTCCTGTGAAATGGAAGGCTTTGTCCCATACACCTCTATCAACTGATGTGTGTTTCAATTCTATAATGATTTCATGATGGCACAGTATGACCACTGAGCATGGGGGTCAGCCAACTTTTTCTGTAAAGGGCAGATGATAAATATTTCAGCATTGTGGGTTATAAGGTCTCTGTCACAACTCTTCAAGCTTGTAGTGAGACAGCAGCCATACAACATGTAATGAATGGGTGTGACTGTGTGCCAATAAAATTTTATTGTAAAAAACAGCCTTCAGGTTGTAATTTGCTAACCCTTGATAGAGCACACCAACTCCATCAGACAGGCAAGGCGAGTGTTTTATTCCCTATATTTATAGGCTGAGGCAACTAAGGCACAGAGAGGTTAAGTAACTTGCCCAAGGTCACTCAGCTGGTAGTCATGATTTAAAAACTAGTTTCTGGCTTGGACTCACTCTCTTTGCTCCTAACTCCACTTGGTCTAATTTTTTTCAAATGGCCTTTTCTCAATCTTTGTAACCTCTCTGCTTTTAAATACCCACATTTGTCACCCCTGATTTCTCCATGAAGATGTGACATCTCCATTTAGATGTTTGGTCTCTTGTGAGAGGTTTGGTGAAACAAGCCCCTCGGTCTAGAGGGGGAAACAGATACATCTGTAGGTGGGTTAGATGGTTCCTTTCAGTTTCACACACACTCTATCCGGGGACAGTACTGAGTCTACGGTAATAAAAGCTGCCGCCTTCTCAGGGGCAGAAGCACTGTCTGTGTTTCTGATTCAACTGTCCTCTCAGTTTCTCAGTCACTGTAAACACTTTTTCCAGCACACTTATATCACTGGGCTCTTTCTCCTCCCAGAACCAGAGCTCCTGGACGGTAGGAATAATCATACATGTTCTTTCTAGTGCCTAGAATAAGCACAGTACACAAATAAGGTGCAAATGAATTCATGAAAATCAAAGTTACAAAATGGGTTCAATCCTATTTGTTTTAGGGACAACCATTCCCAATGATGCTCTAAGAGACCTGACTTTTCTCTCTTTCGGTAATTACAAAACTCCCCAGAGGAGTCACCTATTTAATGCTGGGTACAATTTACGATGCTACAAAGGCCCCACTGTCAAGGGGTAAGCAAATTAATCACAGAGTGAAGGGTATTTTACGAATCTATTTGAATAGTGTGGGTCACAAGAGTTGCTGAAGATGGGAACTGTTGGATTCATGAGGACTTTTCCACATCACATAAAGGCCTTAAAAACTGCTGAGGGTCACCGTGAATTCTGATTCCTGAGCTGCAGGAAGTTAACTGCATGCTGTTCTTTTAGACTAGGAATTAGAACATTTTATGCCCAAAGCCATAGATGTCACAGACTCTGACACTGGAGATGGGAGCCCCAACATGAAGTCATGATCATCAAAAAGAAACCTCATGGCTTCATCAATGCCTGCTAGGGATGTCACAGTCAGTTTGGGGGAAGGTTTTATCTGGCTCCATCCTCCATTTAATGGCAGAATAAAGTCTTTAATAAGGAGCTTTTGCAGAGCATTATTTTGCAAGGCTTGGACTTGTTACAAAGAATCCTGCACACTTTCCCTGATGACATCAAATACAGACAGGCCCTGAGTGAAGAAACTCATGGTTTCTGAGTTTTCTATAAAGAGCTGACCGTTATTCCTACCTCTGCAACATTCTTCGTTTTACAAAGGACTTGCCCCAGCCTTTGAAAAGGCAGCTGCCCTACCCTGCTGGGGTTTGTTTATAGGATGTTCTATGTACCCAAGGCGGAAGCTGGACACAGAGAAACTGAAGCCTTGTGAACCCAGAATCACTAATGACTAAACATCAACTAAGGGGTAGAGCGTGGAGTTTCCCTAAGCACAGGGCCCAAACAACTGATGTTTGCGAGATGACTTCAGGGGGCAGAACACTCAGGGCTACACAGCATCAGTTAACACTCACATTCACACTGAGAAAGTCATCTCTTTGCAGTCCTTTTCCCGCCCTGCTTAGGTCAAAGAGAAACTCTCAGTGTGGTTATAAAATAGCTTTCTAACCCTTGAGCCTCCCGCAGGCAATGGTATCTAGCTATTTAATAACATTGTGTTGATTTTTATGGATATTTTCAGTTTATGGTAGTGACGCACATTAATCTAAGTTAAAAGAAGGAAATGAGTTAAAGAAAAATGCTAACAGGTGATACACGGATCTGGTGAACATCATGGTGGTGACAGATGAATGGCTGCCACTGGGGCAGATGTGTGTGATGGACGGGCACGCGGCTGGGGGTGAGGCGCTCCGCTGGCTCTTCCACACACCGGCTGGGAGACCTTGGTTTCCTCATCTATTAATGAGAGCATTCGTCCAAAACATCTCATCTGCCTTTTCCTACTCTGGTGACTTAAAACATTTCTGAAATTATGCCAGACAATTGAAGAGTAGGATCTGGCTCGCTCCCCACAAGAATCTCGTTCCCTGTTACATTTTCCCCAAAACCTAAAACAGTATCTGGGAAATATCTGGTGCGCGGTTAATGTTTGATAACGTTTTGGTGTTTGATAATGGCTGAATAGACTGAAAAAGAAAAATGAACTTGTTTTACGTATCTGTTGTGTCACGTGAGACACCCCAGTGTTAATGACAGTGATTTCAGCGGCTTTGCAGCACATCCAAGCTGCGCATTCAGGGCCTTTATCTCTGAACGCAGGGACAAAAATT
The DNA here is from genome assembly GCF_003031525.2 of Neophocaena asiaeorientalis asiaeorientalis. Taxonomy (NCBI): domain Eukaryota; kingdom Metazoa; phylum Chordata; class Mammalia; order Artiodactyla; family Phocoenidae; genus Neophocaena; species Neophocaena asiaeorientalis. Next base: position 6,214,620 of record NW_020173377.1, on the reverse strand, counting down.
AATCAGTAGATCCAGATAAACATTGGACTCATGTTCCCAAGTTTAGTCAGGGGTTAGAGGTCAGGCACTACGTGTCACAACTGTCTTTTAATGTTCTCACTGACTTTTAAAACCCGTCATCCTGAGTTCTGATACTTTAATCTTAAGGTATAAAGCAAAATTCCAAGAATAAATAGAATGTAAAACACTTTTATAGAATCTTGCCTTCCCCTGGACATCTACTCATATGCCATCAATTTTGACAAACTAAAGTCCTGGTCTCTTCAAAATCATGATTATTTTAATAACTATAGCAACAACAGTAATGACCATGGCCACTACCACCATAGCCAAAGATAGAGGAGCGACAGCCTCCACGTATTGGACGACGGCTGTGTGCCAGGCCCCATGTGGATGGTTCACATACATCTTCTCATTTTTATCCTGCACAACACTGGGAGTAAGAAGCACTTCTCCCATTTTAAAGATGGAGAACCTGAAGCTTACAGAAGTTAACAAATGCCCCCAAGGTCACCTGACTGGTACCTGGCATGAGCTGCATTTCAGTCCAATCCTGTAGGTGTGCCTGGTTCATGCCTTCTCTCAGCACTTGCTAAGCAGATATTTATTGTACATCAGTTACACAAAAGGCACGGAGTTCAGTGTTCCCAGTTCAGTGTTCCCATAGACATTCTTTGCACTTCTCCAGAACTATTTTAAGAGGATGTAACATGCTAACTTTATAAGTTAACAACTTGTTACCTTATTGTTGCTGGTGTCTTTGAAAAACTAACCAGTGCTGGGACTTCCCTGGTGGTCCAGGGGTAAAGAATCCGTCTCACAATGCAGGCAACTAAGCCCTGCGCGCCTCAACTAGAGAGCCTGCTACAGCCCACGTGCTCTGGAACCCGCGCGCCACAGCTAAAGAAGAGAAAACCCGCACACCGCAACGAAGAGCCCATGTGCCGCTACTAAGAACCAACACACCCAAAAAATACCAAAAAACAACAAACAACAACAACAAAAAACTAACCAGTGCTGCTCATAATTTTTTTCTTTAACTCTGCAATATGAAAATTCTTTCCACAGTGTTGTCCACCTGGAAAAAGCACTAAGTTCTTGAAATCTGAGTATAAAATCCCAGCTGTTAAACATTGTTGCATCTACCCAACACTGATTTCTGAAACTAGGTTCTTTTTTTTAAATAATTTTTATTTATTTATTTAATTTATTTAGTTTTGGCTGCGTTGGGTCTTCCTTGCTGCGTGCGTGATTTCTCTAGTTGCAGCAAGCGGGGGCTACTCTTCGTTGCAGTGCATGGGCTTCTCTTGTCGCAGAGCATGGGCTCTAGGCACACGGGCATCCGTAGTTGTGGCTCACGGGCTCTAGAGCGCAGGCTCAGTAGCTGTGGCACATAGGCTTAGCTGCTCCGCGGCATGTGCGATCTTCCCGGACCAGGGCTCAAACCCATGTCCCTTGTACTGGCTGGCTGATTCTTAACCACTGCGCCACCAGGGAAGCCCTGAAACTAGGTTCTTGTAAAGATAAACCAATTCCTCAAAATTATCACTAGGGCTTCCCTGGTGGCACAGTGGTTGAGAGTCCGCCTGCTGTTGGAGGGGACACAGGTTCGTGCCCCAGTCTGGGAGGATCCCACATGCCACGGAGCAGCTAGGCCCGTGAGCCATGGCCGCTGAGCCTGCGCGTCCGGAGCCTGTGCTCCACAACGGGAGAGGACACAACAGTGACAGGCCCGCGTACTGCAAAAAAAAAAAAAAAAAACAAAAAACAAACTATTACTAATGACCAACAGCTAAAAACGATACTAAGATTCTCTTGTATGGAAGCCCCAGGATTGATGAGATAGAGTAATTTGAGAAATGAGCAGCTCTAACGCCTTGTCACAGGAATCTTCTCCATCACGAAGGAAAATCGCACTGAAAGTTCCAAGGAAGTAGTTAAGCCTGCCCAGTCATCACTGAACATGTGGCATGACCCTAGGATTGCTGCCATAAGGTGCTCACCTCTGCCCTCCTGGCCTTGTCTCCCCCTCACTCTGGCTGAGCCCATTCCTCCTCTGTACTTTGCAGCTCAGACACCCCTGCTGTTCAAACAAGCCATGGCTCTGAGCAGGCAAAGCTTGGTTCCTAAGATTCTCTGCTCCCGCTCTCCCCTGGATATTCCCATGATGCGCTCCTTACTTTTCCCCTTGAACAGTCCCATGATGAGCTCTTCATTGTCTTCCTTGAAGAGCTCACCATATCTACACCCTCTGCCACTCCCTCCTACAGGAAACGCAAAAATCAACATACCTGGCCAGGACCTTCTTCCAGACTTTTCCAAAAGCCTGCTTCACTATCTCCATGACCCAAAAGTCCTGTCCTACAAGGTCTCAGGTACCTCTCTCCCCTTGCTCCTGACTTGTCGATTTCTGCCAACAGTATCCCCATCAGTCTGGCCTCCCAGACTCCGATGCATGTTTCACTCTTCCTCCTTGCTCAACACTCCTGTCAGGCAACAGCAACGAGGTGCCAGCGCTGGAGCCAAGTTGTCTGAGTCTAGACAAACTGCACTGTTTATGGGTGGCTATTTAAATTTAAATTAATTAGATAAAATTCAAAGTTCAGTCCTTCAGTCACATCCATCACACTGTAAACGCTTGAGAGCCACATACAAATAGGAGTTGCTGCGTTGGACAGCACAGTTTTAGGGGGTCTACACCCCTGAAAGCCTGTGCAACCAATTCCTTTGGCTTAACATTTACTAGGAACGTCGTGGGGGAAGAAACATTCCCACCAGGTGTGAGACGTCGTAGGAGTCACACCACACCTCCCTCAGCCGCCACACTGCGTCCAGGTCATCATCTCTCCTTGCTCCCACTTCTGTGAAGACTGCTCTTTCACGCCCCGTTCAGTCCTTCCACCACCAGCTGCCAGAGGAATCTTCTCAGTTCACGCCAAGGACGAGGGGGGCTCTGGTCTAGTGTGAACTCTGAGTACTCCGTATCATCCCGACTCAACTTCCTGGCCCCCACCTCCGCCTGCACCCCAAACATCCAACTCCTGCCCCCACGAAAGCCCCGCACAGCCTCACACTTCATCTTTCTCACACTGTCCCCTTCGTGTGGAGCACTCCTGTCCCACCTGCCTGATGAACTCCTCTCTGTCTTTGGGGCTGATTCAAGTGTCACACTCCCCAGGAAAGCACCCTGGTCCCCACAGGCCCAGGTCTTCTCGACTCCCTTCAAACTCAGAGCCCTGCTCCAGGCACAGCCTTTGAGAAGGGAGGGCTTTTGGATATATATCTTGAGCTTTAAAAATCTTCAGGTGCCCAATCCCCTCCCCACCAGACCTACTGAACCAGAGAACACTTCTGCCCCCAGACAGGCTGGCCTGCAGAAGGGTGCCAGGGAGCTTGTGTTTCCTTATAGCCCC
>NW_020173377.1:6170545-6211183 GCF_003031525.2 Neophocaena asiaeorientalis asiaeorientalis | reverse complement strand
CCCACCCAGAAATATATGGTGTTAAAAATCTATACTCACTCTTCGAAGAGCACAGCCTTCTTTCCCAACTGCTACTGGCTCTGGCAGAAGCTGAAATTGAGACTCTGGAATCATAGGAAAGAAAATGACAAAGCATTAAATCATATTAGAGAATAGGAATGAAGTGCTAACAACCAACTGGGGAGGCGGAACATCTCCTCCTTGGCACAGGAGCAGTGCAAATATCCTGTGGCTTTCAAGCTCCGTCCGGTTCAGGTCACCTTCCCTAATTAAACAACCTGCACCAAGGGTAGGCAGGGCAAGTGAGATAAAGAGCTTGGCCAGGAGGGTGCGAAGGTCAAAGAAGGAATCTGCAATGAGGATAAAGCAAGGAACTGAGCTGGTGATTCCTGGCCTGCAGGAGCGAGAAAGGCAATAAGGGAAACAGGCATGCTTGGGTGAGAGGGGATACTGAAGGCTTGAAACTTAACTAAGACCTTCAAATAAAGATGAAAACTCCCCTTCTCCATCTGGGGTTAGGGTTACCTAAAGTTATACTCAGAAAGGAATGAGAGGAAGGTGGCAACCAATGGGAAAATGAATACAGTATTTCTATTAGAGTGGCTACAGAAAGGGGACTGCAAAGCTCAAAAACAGGGCTGGACAGAGCAGAGATGCTGGCAAAGGCACTGCAGCAGAAAAATGAGGAGACAGGTAGATGGGTGATTGAAGGTCACAAAACCCCTGAATTATTCCAGAGGGGTCAAGGAATTAAACATAAAAAAATAACACTGAGATAGCCTCATCCACCAGAGAGCAGACAGCAGAAGCAAGAAGAACTACAATCCTGCAGCCTGTGGAACAAAAACCACATTCACAGAAAGACAGAGGACTATGTACCAGATGAAGGAACAAGATAAAACCCCAGAAAAACAACTAAATGAAGTGGAGATAGGTAACCCTCCAGAAAAAGAATTCAGAATAACGATAGTGAAGATGATCCAGGACCTCGGAAAAAGAATGGAGGCAAAGATCGAGAAGATGCAAGAAATGTTTAACAAAGACCTAGAAGAATTAAAGAACAAACAAACACAGATAAACAATACAACAACTGAAATGAAAACTACACTAGAAGGAATCAATAGCAGCATAACTGAGGCAGAAGAACGGATAAGTGACCTGGAAGACAGAATGGTGGAATTCACTGCTGCGGAACAGAATAAAGAAAAATGAATGAAAAGAAGTGAAGACAGACTAAGAGACCTCTGAGACAACATTAAACACAACAACATTTGCATTATAGGGGTCCCAGAAGGAGAAGAGAGAGAGAAAGAACCAAAGAAAATATTTGAAGAGATTATAGTCAAAATCCTCCCTAACATCGGAAAGGAAACAGCCTCCCAAGTCTAGGAAGCACAGCAAGTCCCATACAGGATAAACCTAAGGAGAAAAATGCCGAGACACACAGTAATCAAATTGGCAAATATTAAAGACAAAGAAAAATTATTGAAAGCAGCAAGGGAATAATGACAAATAACATACGAGGGAACTCCCATAAGGTTAACAGCTGATTTCTCTACAGAAACTCTACAAGCCGGAAGGGACTGGCATGATATACTTAAAGTGATGAAAGGGAAGAATACACGTATACACTGATGTGTATAAAACTGATGACTAATAAGAACCTGCTGTATAAAAAATAAATAAAATAAAATTTAAAAATAAAATAAAATACCATGAAAGTTCTAGAAGAAAACATGAGAACTCTGTTTGAAAACACCTTCACAGGGAAAGCCTTTCTAAGTTAAGATTTAAAACCTAGAGGCCATAACATGAAGATTAATAAGCTGACTACATAAAAATGTTTTTAAATGTCCACATGGAAAGGGATATCGTGGGACTTCCCCAGTAGCGCAGTGGTTAAGACTCCACACTCCCAATGCTGGGGGCCCAGGTTCGATCCCTGGTCAGGGAACTAGATCCCACATGCATGCCAAAACTAAGAGTTCACGTGCCACAACTGGGGAGCCTGTGAGCTGCAACTAAGAAGCCTGCTGGCCGCCACTAAGGAGCACATGTGTCACAACTAAAGGAGCCGGCGAGCTGCAATTAAGGAGCTTGCCTGCCACAGCTAAGACCCAGCACAACCAAATTAATAAATTAAATAAATAATAAATAAAATAAATATTAAAAAAAAGGATATGACCAAGGTTAAAATGTGTCAATACATATCAGAGACGACAGACTAATAAAGGGTCCTACAAATCAATAAAAACAACAACAAAATCCAGTAGAAAAATGGGCGAATGATCTGAGTAGTTCATGTAACAGAAAGGAAATACAAATGACTCTTCGACATATAAAAAGATGCTCAATCTCATTTACAAGAGAAATGCAAATTAAACCTACAAGGCGATGGTGATCTTTATTGTATTGGCAAAGAACAAAGTGTAATAACAGACTGTGCTGCTGGGGCCGTGGGAAAATAGATGCCCTCAGGCAAGGTACAGATTTATACTCCCAACAACAAACCCTACAGATGGCATTTTGGCAAAATCTGCAGCAATGTACAGTACACATACCTTTGATCTAATAATCTAATTTCTAGGAACTGATTTGTGTTCAGACCTGAACATGTTTGAGAACATGTTTGTGAAGGGTTATTTGTTATAGTATTACTTATCATGGCAAAAAAAAATGGAACTCACATGCCCACTCGTAGGGGATATGTTAAGTAAATGATGGTACTATTTTATAAAGAAGTATAATGTACAGCCATTAAATACAAATAAAATTAACTATAAGCCATTAAAATAATGAGGCATATTTGTCTCTATGGGTAATGACCTCCAAGGTACACTGTTAACTAAAAATGCAAGGAACAGAAGAGAATGGGTAGAATAACATCTCTTGCATTGAGAGAGAGAAATATGCATGTTATGCTTATATGTGTGTAAAATGTTTCAGGATGGATACAGATGGTAATCATGACTGGGGCTGGGAAGGAAACTGAGAGGCTAGGGGCAGAGATGAGGGAGACTTTTCACTGATACCCTTTTGTACCTTTTGAATTGCTACCATGTGCATGTTCAAGGTTTTCCCTATTTAATTAAAAAATACAATATAGGGACTCCCCTGGTGATCCAGTGGTAAAGAATCCATCCTGCAATGCAGGGGACGCGGGTTCGATCCCCGGTCAGGTAACTAAGATCCCACGTGCCGCAGGGCAACAAAGCCCGTGCGCCACAACTACAGAGCCCGCATGCCACAAACTACAGAGCCCATGCGCCACAACTAGAGAAGAGAAAACCTGCACGACGCAACTAGAGAGAAGCCCACACACCACAGTGAAGAGCCTGCAAGCCACAAAGAAGAGAGCCCGTGTGCCACAACTAAGACCCGATGCAGCCAAAAATAAAAATAAGCAAATAAAATAAAATAAAATATTTTAAAAATACAATATAAACTCCTCAAGTACAATGGTCTATCCTACATTGTCCAATACAGTAGCCACTAGTCACATGGTGACTGTTTAAATTTAAAATGATCAAAACTAAAGAAAACATAAAATTCAGCTCCTCAGCTGCGCTGGCCACATTTCATATGCTCAATAGCCACAGAAAGTGTATCTCCTTCATGGTTCTGGGAAAGGTACTGATAAGAAGATTCACTCTGTCCTGCTTTGTACCAAATCACTAGCAGCTGATTCCCCACGGGGGTTTTTGCTCAAGAGCCAGCCAAGCCCACAGCCCTATGCCCTTCTTCTGCCACCTGGGGCAGCACTGTGGGCAAGGAAGCTCAGCCCAGCAGGCTGGTCCTGTAGACAGAGAATCAGAGAACCAGAAAATCCTGCTACCCAATCCTGAGGAGAAGGGACACAGCCCGAGAAGAGAGAGAGGCAGGCAGGTCAATCAGGGGCTCAGCTGGAAGGCAGGTGGCTTATATACCCAGTGGCACATCTTCTTAAAAAAATCGTACTGGCCAAGAAGCAAGGCAATGAAACACGCACAACGTATCCTGAACTAGCCCAGCACCTTCAAAGCAGCAGCCTCTGGGATCAAGATGTAGGCGGTGATTAGTCTGAAATAACCACCTGCTCGAAATCATGCTTAAAGCAAGAAAATCCTACAGAAATACAAGCCAGTCTTCCACTGGATAAAAGAGGAGCCAAAAGCCACTTGACCCTTTACCTCCAAGGACCACAAAGTCTTCAGGCTCTCAGGGAGCCCAGAACAAGCTTTAATTCGAACACTGCTCTATGAATTAATGCGAACACATGCACTGTCATTGGCTGAGATCAGCTCTCAAAGGTAAAGTGCTAGGAAGAGCATCACATAAGTGACTACTTTCCACATGACTGAAAGGAATTAAAATAGCCCTCTATATGGGTATGCAATAGCAGAAGGCCGGAAATAGAACCTCAGGGCCCCAAAACACTCTCCCATGGCTCGAATCTGTGCTCCGAACTCAAAAGAAAAGCAAGGAGATTAAAGAGGGCTTTGTCATTTCTAAAGGAGGGAAGCTGGTCTACAGTATTTTCTAACTGCAGGGACAAAGCCAGTGTGAGACAAAAAGGAGCCCTGTTATAAACAGCTGGCAGGTTCTACCAGGACAAGAACTCTGGCTCCCAGCATGAGGTTCAGCATTCAGAGCCCTTCATGAGCTGGTCCCTACCTTCTCTAGCCAGAATCTCTTCCCCAGAGATCTCTGTAACACAGGGAAATCAGCATCAGAAAAAGGTGATGCCACGCTCAAAATTTTAGTTAAAACACAGTTTTGTTTAGAACTTTATCCAAATAAGTAAACAAAAATCAAAATCTATCCTAAGATCAATAGCAAATATGGAACAAAATTTAAGTTATAACTGCCATCCTGTGCTAATTCTTAGAACAAAGAATAAATCGCATGTAAATTGCCTTAGAGTATGGTAAGTCCTTCCAGTTAACATTTGGTTGTCACAGCGCTATTATACAAGGGATGTTTTTTGCAAAAATGCTTTACTGCTTTGCCCCAGGCCTCTCAATCCTTTGATTTTCAAGTCCCGCCCTCTCGTCATCAATTAACAGGTGTCACGTTGCCAGACCCCATCTATTACTGCCTCCACAGTCAAGCGGCTTCTGCAGTGAGTTCATGAAATCCCATGTCTCTCTCTCCAAGGTTTGTCTTGTATTTGTAAAATGTCCTTGCGACCGGGGAGAGACGATGACCAAGAGGTGGATGCTCCTGGAGCATGGCTGGACACCAGTGTTGAAAAGAGACGGAGGCACGACGTGGTGGGACCCAAGTTTGTAAGTGGCAAGTCCATTAATGAATATTTTCCTGTTATAACGTCTGCTTCCCCACTAAAACCTGTAAACTATGGGGAATCTGTTACTAGATAGGCTGATAATCAGACTCTCTGGTGACTGTACCTGAACTGGCTTTGTATTTTTCTCCACTGCCCCATTTTCTGTCGACCTGGACGATACCCTCTATCTATCCCCATCTCCTAACAAATCTTTCTGGCAGAACTAAGAGTTATCTCCTTCAGTCCCCCAGCCATTAGCAACCTCGGCTTCACTCTCCATACCTACAAGTATTTATGACCTGCATCTTTTACCATAATACTCACGAAAACACTGGCTGTACCCTCCACTAGGCTGCAAGCTCCTTGAAGACAAGTCTTACTACATCTCTGCATCTGCCATGGCACTTTAGCATACACGAAGGGCAAGGGAAGAGCTAAATGGGACCCCACGTTGGATCGCTTGACTTTAACTTTTGCCTTTCGTTGCTTTTGTTATTATACTCATACATAATGGCCTGCCTCAGGGAACCCTGCCCACCTGTGAACGGCTGCAAGAAAAAAAGAAACTAACACATCCCCTCACCGAGGCTGGTCATTCCAGGAGATATTCTGCAAGATCCATGGCCCTTTTACTTTACTTCCTCTCCGCCTCTCCCCCTCTATTCTGCCTTATTACTTTACTTCCTCACCACCTCCCCCTCTCTGATTCTATAAAAGAAACTGGCATCCAAGTCCAGATAAGACGGTTTATCAGAGACACTAGTCTGCCATCTTCTCGGTCAGCCAGCTTTCCGAATAAAGTCGTCTTCCTTGCCTCAACACCTCGTCTCCAATTCACTGGCCTCTTGTGCGGCGAGCAGAGCGAGCTTGAGCTCGGTAACACTTGGTGGTCACTTGGTATAAATACCAAGTGAAAGCATGGAAGCCATGAATCAGCAGGGCGGCCCCAGCAGCGCCACTGCAGGCCATTCCTTCACTTTGCTCGTTACGGCCACCAGTAAAATGAACATTCCTCATCAGAGCAGTGTAGCTTTAGAGGCTCCAGTTCAGATGGGAAGGTGAGACCCAAAGAGGTTAAGCCAGGTGCCCAATGGCACACAGCTCTTCTCTCCTCTGCCCCTACTCCACTGGTGGCTCACAGTGGCCCTCAGCATGACATGGAAGGCCCCCGCCCCACCTTTCCCTGAATGATCTGCAATCCCTACACCTTACGCTCCTTCACACCTGCACAGCTTTGGCACAAACGCTCCCCTCTCCCTAGCACGCTCCTGCCTGGTGAGCTCCCGCTCAACCTTCAAGTCTTGGCTACGAAAATATTACCCCATCTGTAAATGCTCTTCTGAGGGTTCAGCTGTGCAGTTCCATAACCTGGGTTCAATTATCTGCTCTGTCACTGATCCGTGTGTGACCTTGGCAAGTCACTGAACCTCTTAGAGCCTCAGTGTGGGAACAAAATGAGATGATGCATGGAGACTGCTCAAAGCAGTGACTGGCGGATGCGACTGCTCACAGCACAGCTGGGAAGAGCTGCCCTGCCTTCCAAGGCGGCGCTAGAAAGCCCTGCCACTGAAACCGAGCAGGACCCTATGGGGCCCTCCTAGGCACAAAAGCCCTTCTGTGTCCTCCATTTCTTGTTTGTAGGCTTCATTCAGCCTCCTTGACCTTCCCTGAGTTCCAAAGGGAATATTCAAACAGTTGCTAATCAGGGAAGAGAGGGAATGCAGAAACAGAGGAGCTGTCAGAATAGTGCAGCCTTGGGGCAGGGTCCTGGTTCCTCCTCAGGGAATATACATCACAGTATCTTTGCCCTCTTCTGCAGAAACTAAGTCCCCCACCCAGGTAGAGGATGGTAACTTCAGGATGAGCGCAAGATTCCTGGAGCACTACCCTGTTACCTCACCACCAACCAATCAGAAGAAACTCACAACCTGCAGCCCGCACCCCAAATTTGACTTTAAAATGGTCTCCCCCAAAACCACCAGGGAGTTCGGGGTTTTTGAGCATGAGTCCCCTGTTCTCCTTGCTTGGCCCTGCAATAAACTTTCTCTGCTCCAAAATCTGACATTTTGGTTTGCTTGGCCTTTCTGTGTGTCAGGCACACGAACTTGTGTTCAGAAACACCACACCTCCATCACCCTGCACTGCCACTGTGCCCAGGTCTGTTCAGATGCCTGCTATCTTTATATTCCCAGAGTGTAACCCATAGCTCAGTTCCCAAACTTCATCACATATAAGGCTTGAATTCTATTCCATATAATCTTTTTTTTGGGGGGGCGGTGGCTGTACCACGCAGCTTGTGGGACTTCCCAGACCAGGGATAGAACCTGCGCCCCCTGCAGTGGAAGTGCAGAGTCTTAACCACGGGACCACCAGGGAAGTCCAAGCTTGAATCCTATTCTGGGTATATCACAGATCAAACACCCAATACCAATAGCCAAAAGCCACAGCTTAAACCACCTAGGAGAAAGGCTGCTGTCACTTTGGGTAATTACTTCACAAGAAGAGGATCTCAACCTGCAACAGTGTAAGTAAGAACCTGCCCACACCTTCAGCAGGAGGTACAGCTTCCCTGAGTCAGCAGCTTCCCTGGTACAGCCCCAAAGGCATCCAACCACCGACAGCAACACCCTACACAGCTTCTGGGATTGAAAAACCTGAAATATGATCAAGAGGGTTTCTGAGGGTTCCGTTTAGGAGGATATCTTGATCTCTCCCTATCTTTTTTTTTTTGGCTGCGTTGGGTCTTTGTTGCTGCGCCCCGGCCTTCTCTAGCTGCAGCGAGCAGGGGCTACTCTGTTGCGGTGTGCGGGCTTCTCATTGTGGTGGCTTCTCTTGTTGTGGAGCATGGACTCTAGGCACATGGGCTTCGGTAGTTGTGGCACACAGGCTCAGTAGTTGTGGTGCACGGGCTTAGCTGCTCCGGCATGTGGGATCTTCCCAGACCAGGGCTCTAACCCGTGTCCCCTGCATTGGCAGGCGGATTCTTAACCACTGGGCCACCAGGGAAGCCCCCTTGACCTCTTCTGAAGAGGCAACTACATCCAAGGTCAAGGAGGACTTTGGTTTGCAAAAATTATGTCTTTGGGGCCAGATTAATTCTTTGTTGTGAGGGGCTTTCCTATGCATTTCCTATGCATTGTGAGGGTAATTAACAGTATCGCAGGCAAGGCCCCCAAGTTGTGACAAGCAAAAATGTCTCCAGATGCTGCCAAATGCTCCCTAGGGGGAAAGCTGCCCTCAGGGGAGACCACTTCTACAGGAAGTGAGCCCACTCAACTCCAACCTTTATTACTGTAGTTAATCAGTGAGGAACATTTTTAGCCACTCACCAAATCTACCTTGACATATTTTCTTCCAGTGCTCAGGAATTTTTTTTTTTTAAGGGCACAGTCTAGAATGCAGTTGTTCTCTTGAAGGCAGTGGTTCTCAACCCGGTCTGCACAACAGAATCCCCCAGGGAGCTTTAAAAAAAATACAGATTCCTCGGATTCCGGGGACCACCCTCAGAGATTCAGATTCAGCTGGCCTGGGGCAGAGTCCAGGCATGGGTATTTTTTAACCTTCTCTAGAAGGTTATAACATGCAGCCAGGAGATGCACTGCCCACAGACATTTCATCTGATCCCACCCTCTCTCCCATCCTTTGAATCCGGCAGTGTTAAAAGCCAGTGAGCCATTCAGCCAAAATGAGGCTAAGGGGATTTATTAACATCCTCATTCTTGACAGTAAAACATCCTCTGCACACTCCATTTCTTGGCCTGCAGATGACTTGCCAGAAAGAAGGGAACTTAACCCCGTAATCAAGTGGCTTTCCCATGGCCTTATAGATACAAACAGTGCTATCCCATAGGACTTTCTGTGAAGACAGGAGTGTTCTCTATTTGCTCTGCTTAATACGGCAGCTGCTGGCCACATGGCACATGAGCACTTGAGATGTGGCTAGTGTGACTGAAGAACAGAATTTTTGATTTTATTTAATTTGAATTAATTTGAATTTAAATAGCCACATGTGGCTAAAGGTCGCTGTAAGGGATAGTACCATAAGTGTTTATGTCCTTACAGGGTCACAGAAATAAAGAACAGTCCTAAAGGCTGCTAAATTCCATAGAACTGTGAAACTTACAAAACGTTATGTCTTAAAATGTCTAAACTCAACAGTCCTTAAATTATCAAATGGGATCCTAATGTATTCCAACAAAGAATCAATTTAGGAGAAATTTTAAAATAAAAAACTTTTTTTCAACTTGCATAACTAGCTTCCCAGCATATTCCAAACCCAGCTCTGAGGGGGGCATTCCTGGCCCTTTTCTTCTGAATACTCATCATTGTAATAGCTGATCTAGTCATCAGAATAACCAGGAGCTGGAAAAGAACACGACACAGGGGAGTTGACTTCCACTCTCAGTAGTTCATTAGAGAACTAGGATAAAACACTCTTGCTTTCCTTCCCTCCAAACCCAGATAACTTTTGCATGGAACCTCTTGCCCCCAAGATTGGCCTGAACCAACACACAATGAAAACTAAGGTCATCTCTAAGAGCAAGTTTTTTTTCTCCTATCATTGTTTCATAATCACTTACAATTGAACAGAGCGCATTCACGCATTCATTCCAGGTGTGCAGATTCTCACAGAACGAGTAGCTCATAAATTTTTAAAAAGCTAACAAATAGAAAGGCAATTCTATCTCATTGTAAAGGCAATGGATGGTTTGGAGTTGAAGAAACTCTCACCGGCCTTCCTGAGTACAAAAAATATTTATCTCAAAAAAAAAACAAATTGTATATCAACTATACTCTTATAAAAATTAAAAGAGGTCTTCCCTGGTGGCGCAGTGGTTAAGAATCCGCCCGCCAATGCAGGGGACACAGGTTCGAGCCCTGGTCCGGGAAGGTCCCACATGACACAGAGCAACTAAGCCCGTGCGCCACAACTACTAAGCCTGCACTCTAGAGCCGGCAAGCCACAACTACTGAGCCCGCATGCCACAACTACTGAAGCCCATGCGCCTAGAGCTCACGCTCCGCAACAAGAGAAGCCACTGCAATGAGAAGCCCACGTACCGCAACAAAGAGTAGTCCCTGCTTGCCCCAACTAGAGAAAGCTCAACTGCAGCAACAAAGACTCAGTGCAGCCAAAAATAAATAAATAAAAAATAAATTAAAGTACAGAATCTTTAAAAAAAAATAATAATAAATTAAAAGAAAAAAAAATGCTTACTCTCCTCGGCCCGAACTCCCTTGACCCACCTCTAAGCAGAGTATGAGCCATTTAATAATGAGTTAATAATTCTCCAGTAATTCAAAGTGGTGCTCACTCTTCATAATAGCTGGTACTTATTAAGTTGCTTACCACATGCTGGGCCCTGTGCTTTATTTTATCTAAATCTCACCACTGCCTTCTGAAGCAGGTACCATTACCAGAAGCTGAGGCTCAGAGTTTAGGTAACTGGCCCATGGCCACACAGCTACCAAGTGGTAAAAATGGGATTTGGACCCAAGACTCTCTGATTTTCTGGTGGGAATCCTTTGGGTTGTAAACAAAAACAAACATGTAATTATAGCATTCGGTACCACACTGAGCCATTCTCTCTTTGATCAGCTGCAGTTCAATGAAGGGAGTTTGGGGTAGCAGGGTTCAGAAATTCTGAGCTTATCCTTACTTCAGAAACTACCCCATCCCCCATGGACCTATTTCTCTGTCCTGGGGCTTCACCAGGCAGGTGGAAGAGGAGTCTTGGGGAACACTCGTGATCCTGCCAGCACAACTGCACCCAAGAGGACAAGACAGATGCGTGCGGCAGAACTTTCCAAACGCCATCGGGGAGTAGAAGGTAGTAGGGTCCCAGCTATGGGATCCCAAGGGAGAAAGAAACAAATTTTAGTTGGGGGCAGGGGGAAAATCAGGGGAGTGTTCTTGGAGGGGACAGATGAGCTAGACCCTAAGGGGTAGGTAATATTTTGTTAAATCAAAAACAAATGGAGGGGGCTTCCCAGGTGGCGCAGTGGTTGAGAGTCCGCTTGCCGATGCAGGGGACACGGGTTCATGCCCCGGTCCGGGATGATCCCACATGCCGCGGAGCAGCTGGGCCCATGAGCCATGGCCGCTGAGCCTGCGCGTCCGCAACCGGAGAGGCCACAACAGTGAGAGGCCCGCGTACCGCAAAACAAACAAACAAACAAATGGAGACCAGCCTTAAAAATTCCCTGAGTAGATGAGACCAGTTTAGTCATACAAACAAAGCTTAATTTATTTTGCAAGACTAACTTGACCTGGGTCATTTCTTGCTTGTCCCTAAACATCATAAGCAAAACCTTAACTTGTTTCCCAAGGTTGATATGAGGTTAACTATTAACCAATTCCCTGTTATTTAAGAAAATTCTAATACCATAACCAACCACTGTAAAGAATAAACCGTCACTGCTTTCTCCCTATGTAAGCTGCTTTATAATATATCCCTGAGTCTCATTCCATTGTTTTGGTTTGAGTGCTCCGGGTTCTGTCTTGTTGGTGTGTTTGCACAATAAATTTTTACTAATTACTACTCTGGTGATTCATCGGTTTTACTTCTGTTATTTCTGAACTTTTGACAATTTAGACATTAGAGATTCCATGAAGGGCATTCCCAGAGGTGGGGACAGCCTAAGCAAAGGCAGCAGCAGGAAGAATGTGTGTTCACTAGCCTGGGCTAGAGCAAAGGAAGCAGAGAAGGAAAGGGGAGGTCACAGTGCAGAGGGGGAGGGGGCAGGGTCTCCAGGGGCCTAGCTGAAAGGCTGAGGCAGCATCAGAGAACCCAGGAAGTACCCAAGTAACTATCCCAGGACCTGTTTTGCACCCCGGTCCTGGCACTGTCAGGCTGTGTGGCCTCAAGCAAGTCCCTTCTCCTCTCTAGGCATCAGTATCCTTGAGGAGGCTACCAAGGATTTCTTGCTGGTCTGAAAATCTAATTTTAGAAAAATAAACTGATGGTAGGAACACAGGTTATTAATTTCTCTAATTTTTAACTTCCTATATTTTAAAAATATTGTTGATAAGAATTTATTAGTAACAATAAAATAAGTCTAGTTGTTCAGAATAGGGGCTTTGAGGTCAGACTCACTGTGTGTTCTGGGAGGGAACCATATCTGAACCCCTCACATTCCTCCTCTAAGAAATGGGCACAGTGGTGGCACCTACCTCATGGGGCTGTTGAGAGGAATAAGGCAGGTTTTTTTAAGGTGCTTAGGAAAGGGCCTGGCACCCTGTATTTGTTTATTGTACGTCAGCTATCATTAATAATAAACTATTTTTAAAAAAAAAAAAATAATAAACTATTTTTAACTCCCAGCCAGGTGGAGTCAGCCATTAGGGATTTCTGAGCCGGTGAGAGGTGAGACAAACGCTGGCCTCTGGTCCCAGCAGGGACCTTTTGTTACCTAACCAGCTAGGCCCGGGGGCACAAAAAAGGACTCATACATTGGCCTGGATGTACAGCCTTTTCACCCTCCGGCACCTTCTTCCTCCCTCCCTACCTCACTCCGTCAACTTGGCCTCCTCCACTCCTCTGCGGGTTCAGGGGTGCAAACACGCACGTGCTCTGCCCTGCAGCTGGCGTTACACAATCTGCATTTCCAAGACTGCCAGGAAGCCCTTGTAGGAGTGGGCTGGGGATGCTGCGGTTGTTGGCCGGCCGGCTCCGGGCTGTCAGGGTGTTTGGACCAGTATCCTGACTCGCCAGCTGGGGGGAGGAGAGGGCGCAAGGGCAAGGGAATTGGGGCAGGCTGAGGAAAGGGGAGCTGAAAGGCTGCTGGAGGTCGGTTTGGGCTGGGAGAGGTCTTGAGGGGTGCAGATGTCTGGGGGCAGGACGGGGGCAGGTGACTGCGGCTGGGAGGGCAGCCGAGCAGCAGCCCTTCCCCAGAAAGTGGGAGAAACGGGGGTGCAGGAGCCTCCAAACCACCCAGGCACTTGGGTGGGGAGCGCACACGGGTAGATGATGGCGCAAGCAGTGGGGAGGCCAAACAGAAAGAGGTTGCAGGTCCCCGACCCATCCTCACCTTGTTCGCGGCCTTAGGAAAGCAGGCACCCCGGGCCCGGGAAGTAGGGGGACCAGGGATTCGGGAATGTCAAACCTATCCAGGCACCGGAAGGAAGCGCGCAGGGGCTGATGCCAGGGCGGGGGAACGGAGTAAAAAGGGAGGTGCATGTTCCCGACCCTTCTTCACCTCGTGCCGCTTGGAGGGAGGCCAGACAGCCCGCACTCGGTAAGTGGAGGGTAGGTCACGGGGCCATTGGAGGAGCCCCCGGATACTCCCTCCTAGACGTGCACACCCCCACCCCGCCTCAGCCCTCCCCTCCCCACCAGCGCTCACCTCACCTGACCTCGGCCGCCTGGGACCAGCCGCACTATCTAGACGCCTGTCCTCGGCCCTGGGCTCCTGCTCAGGTCCAGCATCAACGCCCGCGCCCGCGGCCGCGCCGCTCTCAGCTCCGGGGCCGGCTCGGATGGGAGCCTTAAAGGCGCTGCGTGAGGGCCTACGTCCTCCGACAGAAAAGCCGGATCCGCTCGCGCCCGGCCCCCAGCGCTGCTCCCCGGCTGTTGCGTTCTGTCTTGGGGTCTCAGGGGCGAGAACCCCTAGCTCCCCGGCGCCCCCGGCTTATAGCATTAAGCCCGGAGTGTAAAGTTAGTATTCCGCATAACCTGACCCCAGCAACCCGTCTCCAGGCATCCAATAGTTTCACGCCGCGAAGCCAGGGGCGGGGTTGGGGGAAGAGGGGAAGAACCCAAACACCCCAGCCCCGCCCCGAAGGCGCTCACTTGCGCCCTGGGGGAGAGATCGGAACCCAGAGGGCCACACACAGTTTCACAATGCGACGCCAGAATTCGTCACGGCATTGTGTTTCATTTACTGAGCACCTGTTGTGTGCCTAGCGCTGCTGGGCACCGCACCCGGCTGTAACTCCGGCTGGATCTCTGACCCCGAAGGGCTCGGAGAGACAGACAGGTTCTCGGGCAAGCAAAGTAACCCTACCTTATATGGGTTATCTCATTTGATCCTATGAGGTGGACATTGTGCTTGGCTTCCTGTTTCAGAATTCTGAGAAGAGGGGCTTGCCCTGTAAAGGACAGAACTGGGAATTCCAACCCTGGATCGTCTAGCTCCAAAGCTCTTGGGGACAAAAATAGCCATCTTATAAGGCTTTCAGCCACCACTGGTTAAATGCCCGCTATGGCCACTTCTTCATTTTAAGGACAATTAAACCTCACTAGGCCAAAAAAATAGGAAGGGGAGCATAAAGGTTATCACCCATTAAAATTCAAATACTGTTTTCTGTCTAACTTATCTGCCACAAAGCCCCGGTTTTTGAACATCTGGCCTCAGTTTACTACTCCAGCCTCATTTCCTAGCATTCCAAGGGCGCCTGGGCTGAACTCTACCACCTCGGCCTTTGCCAAGAACTCTCATCCTTTCCTACTTGGCCTGGCTACTCCTTCCTCTCTTTTTTCCATACCTCAATTCAAATGTCACTTCCTCCAGGAAGCCTTCCTTAAGTTCCCTTTGGACCCACACTGTACTGTGGGCTTCTTCCACCAAAGTACTTATTCATTAATTTAACAAATATTTACTGAGCACTTGCTATGTGCTGAGCACCGTGTGTGTGTGTGTGTGTGTGTGTGTGTGTGTGTGTGTGTGTGTGTGGTGGTGGTGGTGGCTGCGACAGAGATGTTTTCCTCCTGCACTGAGTCTCTGGCTTGTCTGCTTCTCACTCCAGACCTAGGTGGGACCAGTACCCAGCAGGACTTGTGTGTGTGTGTGTGTGTGTGTGTGTGTGTGTGTGGTGGTGGTGGCTGCGACAGAGATGTCTTCCTCCTGCACTGAGTCTCTGGCTTGTCTGCTTCTCACTCCAGACCTAGGTGGGACCAGTACCCAGCAGGACTCTCTTGTCCATTTAAATCCACCACAGAGGCAGCCTCAGGCCTGCCAAGCCCTCCAGACTGGCAAAGCCTAGCTGAGTTGGGCAGGTCTTGGGTTTTAAGAATGGGATGTGGATGAGAAGCCCCAGAGATGTGGCAAAGGTGAATCTCTGAGGCCACTGGTGACCACCCTGTAAAATCTGCTTCTGTCAGGGCTGCTGGAATCCATCCGGAGTTTGGGACAATCTCCCTGGCTGGAGCATCTTCTTCTAAGATGTTAGCCACCTCATCATTCAGACTTCAAGAGCTTCATCTGACTTGCTTCATGGACTTGTTCTCAGAGCTTTGGGGACAATTTATTCATCAAAGGCCATGTTACCTTCTCTGGCCTTAACTCTCCTCAAACTAGCAGTCCTTCAACACCCCCCAGCAGGCCCAGAGAGGCAGCAGGGACTAAGACTGATCTTTAGTCCTCACTTACAACTTATTAGCAATCTCAGGCTCAGGGAGCATTCACCAAACAGTGAGGGGGTGAATGAATAAATAAGGGAATGAAATGCATGGATGACTTCCTGGAAGACCCCACATTGGAAGCCATCAATAAGCTTTACCTGGTGTATTGGAACACTGGAAAACACCTGTCTTTTACATTTAATTTTTTTCCTCTCCAAAACCTTAAAAATGGGTAATTCATCTTTTCTTCTAATTCATAGTTTGTGGCCCCAGAGGCCTCCTAGGGTCTGGAGTTTCTAAATCCAGAGAGGTTTTTTTTTTCCCCAGAGTTTTTTATTTAGATACACTGAGCTCCAGGTGGGAGTCACCTTCCCTGTGACTCTTCTCCACCTGGTGACTGACAGGAGAGAAGCCTTAATTAGCTTCTGTTTCACGGTGAAGCTCAGAAGGCAGGAGGAGAGGAGGGGACTCACCTGTGGTCCCACCTCAAGTCAGCAATGCCCCATTCACTCTCTCTGAGGAATCAGCGGTGGGTGGGAGGCCAGGGAGCAGTCCCAGGGGCAATCCACATTCCTAATGGCACCTTCAGTCATTTTAAGTATAAACTCCTTATTACCTGACAGGTCTCACCCCAGCATTAGGAAAGAGTTTGGAAACCTCTCCTCTGCCAGCTGGTGCAGCAAAGGGCCCCAGACTTCACCCTGCCACACAGTCTGTGGACATCTCCTAGACTCAGCAGCGTACCAGTCAGAACTGAGTGGTGCCAATGGTCACCACTGTTTAATACACACTTATTACTGATCGGGCATTGGACATCACCTCACTTAGTCCTCACAATAACCCTGTGAGATGTGCTAACCCACTTTACAGATGGGAGCACTGACGGGTTAACTGACTCACTCAAGATCCCATAGCCAGTGGTGGGGCCAGCAGTCAAAGAAGTTCATTCATTCATTCATTCATTCATTCATCGAATATTACCAAGGACCTACTACATTCCAGGTACACTCTGGTGAACACATCTTGCCTCAAAGGACTTAGAGTCTTTTAATAATAAGAAAATATTAGTAACTATTGAATCAAGGATTATACACAAGCTCTGACGGAATTATGAGTAACAATAAGTACAAAGGCCAAGTACAAACGCAACATGGCTGAGACTTAAATGCTATAGTATATGGAGGGCTTCCCTGGTGGCACAGTGGTTAAGAATCCGCCTACCAATGCGGGAGACACGGGTTTGAGCCCTGGTCCAGGAAGATCCCACATGCCGCAGAGCAAGTAAGCCCGTGTGCCACAACTACTGAGCCTGCGCTCTAGAGCCCGTGAGACACAACTACTGAGCCCGCGTGCCACAACTACTGAAGCCTGTGCGCCTAGAGCCCATGCTCTGCAACAAGAGAAGCCACCGCAGCGAGAAGCCTGCGCACCACAATGAAGAGTAGCCCTCGCTCACCGCAACTTGAGAAAAGCCCACGTGCAACAACGAAGACCCAATGCAGCCAAAATAAATAAATAAATAAAATTTTTAAAAAGTCGATAGTATACGGAAATATACATAGGAGAAAAATGAAAAATACATGATACCACATGTCCACAGATGCCAGCTGGGCAGCATCCCTGGGCCTATGAGCCATTTCCACAATCCATTCTCCAAAAATTTACTGCATGGCAATTCTGAGCCAACCACTGAGCCCCCTGCCCAATAGGCTATTCAGATGTCACCACCTTGAAGCAGTCTTCCCTGATTACCTATGCAAAATTAACTGTTCTGGGGCTTCCCTGGTGGTGCAGTGGTTAAGAATCCGCCTGCCAACGCAGGGGACACGGGTTCGAGCCCTGGTCCAGGAAGATCCCACATGCCATGGAGCAACTAAGCCCGTGAGCCACAACTACTGAGCCTGCGTCCTAGAGCCCGTGAGACACAACTACAGAGCCTGCGTGCCACAACTACGGAAGCCTGCACACCTAGAGCCCGAGCTCCACAACAAGAGAAGCCACGGCGATGAGAAGCCCACGCACCACAAGGAAGAGTAGCCCCTGCTCGCTGCGACTAGAGAAAGCCCGTGCGCAGCAATGTAGCCAAAAATAAATAAATAAGATAAATTTATTTTAAAAACCACACTATTAAAAAAAAATTAACTCTTCCATCATCCATACCCTTGTATCACATTGTACATGAAGCTATATTTACTCATTTCAGTGACTCTTGACTCCACTGAGTTGTGAACTCCTTTTCCACCTCCATCTCCCCAGGGGCCAACATGATGACTGGCACAGAGCAGGCAAATATTAGCTACCATGTGTTGAGCTCTTCCTGTGTGTCTCACTTTGTGCTCAGTGCTTTACATATATTATCTCAATGAATCATCCCAACAATTCTATGAAGTGGGTACTATTATTAGCCCCATTTTACAGATGAGGAAACTGAGGCTCAAAGAGGTTAAGCTACCCAAGATCACACAGCTGATACCAAGCTGTGTATGAACACAAAATCTGTGTTCTAACCACTGAGATGCCTACTGCCATAACTAGTAATGGAATTAATTATGAAAGATATGGCAAAGCTCACCTTGCAGCTTATATCTACAAATCTATGAAATACTAACATTTTTAGGCAAAAAAGCATCTTCTTTACAAAAAATTCAAAATACTGCTTATACATCTATTTGTGAATTAAATAATTGTCAAGCCTCTGTTGATGCGTAGGATCAAGTTGTGGGAGATACATTTTGACTCTAGTCTAAATTACAGGTTGAATTATTACACACCCCCAAAACAGAACATCAAAGCAAGAGTTAAGAAGTAAAAATATATCATGAGACAAGTCAACATATGTCAAAATGTAGCATATGATCATGGAAAGAAGGACTCAATAATCAGGAGGCTCTAAAACGACAGTTCTTACGCTACTGATTCATTTGTTGAAAATGCCGGTTGAGCACAATCCTAGGTCAGAGAAGATCGTGGATGGGAAGGAAAGGGAAGCCTTTGAGAGAGCAATGTGACTGCTGCAGGGGAGCAAAATTTGCCACCTCAAAATATGTCTCTTTGGCATGAGGATTAATTTAGGCTCCTTACTTTTAAGAAACAGAAGACTCAGGAAATCTTTCTTTTTACCTCCCCCTTAGCTGCCTAAACAATTTAGATAAAAGGGCTGTTCCCAGGACAGAGTTATCATCAGACATATCTGCAAAGAATATGGAGTAGGCATGGTGGGGGAAACCCCAGCAGGGCCTAGAGAGCAGAGTTCACTCTGTGTCCACTGTCTCTGCCTGGCCCAGCAAACACTTATTTACCAAACATTTGCTTTTCCATCTTCATGTGACTTGCCTTCTCCCCTGTAAAGTCCCAAACCACTAACCTCAAACATCCTTTTCTGTCTTTAGCCAAAGATGATATTTAAGGTGAGGGTTTGGGCCATGTTGGCAAGTTACTCAGTTCTCCTGGGTCTCTCCCTTATATACACATTATTAAACTTTTGTTTGATTTTCATCTGTTCATGTGTCTCATGTCAGTTTAATTCTTAGACCAGCCAAAAGAATTTACAAGGGTAGAGGAAATTTTCTTCCTCCCCAACACTGTACAAGTATTTTTCAAGTTAGAAGATAATGGAAATTTTCCAAAAGATTAACCTGAACTTTTTTTTTTTTTTTTAACCTGAACTTTTAACAAGCAGCAAGAGAGACTAATACTCAGAATGGTTGAGACTGGAATGCCAAAGACAGAAAAAGTTTAATTTAAATTCAGATTTGGATCAAGAAGACGAATTTAAAAAAGGAACTGAGCATATGTAATGCTAACAGATGGCAAAGGGAAAGCAAAACCACCAGGTTCCTGTTTACTTCATCTTCATCACACAGAAAGAGCCTCCATTTGGTCAGGTTAGAACATCACGAAGAGGGAAACCAAGTCCAGGATAGGAAGAAAAGACATGGAAAGAACACCCAACAACCTAAAAAATTAGTCCCAGTTACCAGATCAAAAGAAATTATTGCCCAGGGAACCACAAGGATATTTGGGTATGACTTCAGAGACGTAGTAAGTGATCTTCGAGAAGTCATGCCACAAGACTCTAATTAGAGTTAGGGTCCCACTTCAAATGGGGAGAAAGATTGATACAGGAATCTAGAGACCAAGAGGGATGGTGTTGATTTCTAGCAAAGTTCTGAGCATGATTGTTAAACCGAAACAAAATAGCTAACTACCAAGAGCTCACATGGGTTCAGCATGCATAATCACTCCAAAGGAAGGATTTTTCAACAGTTAGCATAAGTAGATCTGAAGACTGCTGTAGGAACTGTATACAGACTGTAGTAGGCTTTGGACAAAACATTTTATTACCTGTTTATGGGCAAGACGAAGGAATCTAGACTGTATAACATCACAGCTCAGTGGATTCGTGGAAGGTTAAACAACAGTGGCCCAACTTTCTTTAATCTGACAATATCAGACTGGAAGCCATTTTCTAATGGAAATTCTCCAATTCTATGTCCATGGCATTAAAAAAAAAGAGAATTTAGATAAACAGAAATCTGATCTTGTCATCAAATTTTAAATCAAACAAAGCTGGGAAGAAAATCAGGGTTCAAAATTGTTTCAATAATTTGGAATATGCCAAAAACATGGTGAAATTTAACAGTCTCATCTTTAGGCTTTTAAAATTCAAATGGTATCTCAGCATACCATGGACCAGATATTCTTTTTATTTTCTTTTTTGGACCAGATATTCTGAAACACCCTTCTTCTCAAAACACCTCTATCTTGGATAAAATAGACTTTGTCGTGGGTTGCTTGGCTGAAAGCGTGTTAAAATAAGAGTAGGGGGCAGTGAGCAGTAAATAAATGTGAAATGCATGGTTGTCCCAAGACCAGATATGTATAGCAGACCCATAAACGATATTGGGAGACTAAGCCTTCAGCTCTAAGTTGAAGAAGCTGCATGTGAGAGTCCCATAGTTATCAGGACCCTCAAATGGCTAGAGCAGCCTCAGGTGGGTAGCGTTCCTTCACTCCAAGCACAAATAAGGATGCTCTCCATAAGAGAGGACCCAGTATTCTCATAGATCATGATTAACCAAATATGGTGATTTGAAAGACATATCTGAGGAAATTACTCAGACATATTAGCACAGAGTGATATGATATGAAAAACAGGAAAAAAGATATGGAATATGCAGGATAGACTGAGAAGATCTAAAAATCCATTTAATCAACATCCAAGAAGAAGGAAGGAGAGGCCACATTTTGAAGGAATAATGGCTGAGAATTTCCAGAGCAGAAAAAAAACATGACTCCATAGATGTAGGAAACATAACATATAAAGCAGGATAAATAATAGGAAATCCACACCAAGAAACATTGTAGTAAAACTGCAGAACACTAAAAACAAAAGATCTCAAAAGCAGCCAGATATTAAAAAAACATTACTCACAAAAGAAGGAATCAGATAGTTAGCAGATTTCTCAATGGCAACATTGGAAGCTAACAGATAGTAGAATAATATCTTCAAAGACCTGGGAATTGGATACTCTCCATCTTAAGAGGGACTTCCCTGGTGGTCCAGTGGTTAAGACTCCACATTTCCACTGCAGGGGGTGCAGTTCAATCCCTGGTCAGGGACGATCCCACAGGCTGCAGGGTGCAGAAAAAATGAGTCTGAGAGAAGTTTTTCATCTTGCAAACCTGGAACTCTATACCCCTAAACAATAATTCCCTATTTCCCCCTTACCTCCACCACTGGTAGCCAACATTTTACTCTCTGTCTCTATGAATGTGACTACCTTTAGATACCTCCAATAAGTAAAATATATAATGTTTGTCAAAAAAAAAAACAGATTCCTGGTTTTAAAAATAATTTAGATATGATCATGGTATTGTGTTTTGATATGTTTGCTATGTTATTATTGTTCTTTTCATTTATGTCTATCTTTGAGAGGTAAATACTGAAATAATTAAGGATGAAAAAGAAAAATTAGTCTGAGAATATACTCCAGGATGAGTGTGGGCTTGTAGAGATGATTCCACTGGTTCGAGAACAGTCTCAGTCCCTACGTACCTCTCACAGTGCAGGCATCTTGCCAGACTTTGAGATCTTGCTGTGTAAAGACTCATGTTGTCTTTGTAAGAACAGATCCTAAATACAAGCCAAATATTAAAAAGAAAAAAGAAAAGAATGAGGGTGAAATACGGATTAAAACAAAGTAATTTTACAACTGGAAGACTTGACTAACTGAACTTCTAAGATATACTTCAGAAAGAAGAAGCATGACTCAAGAACTGAAATGAGGGCTTCCCTGGTGGCGCAGTGGTTGAGAGTCCGCCTGCCGATGCAGGGGATATGGGTTCGTGCCCCGGTCCGGGAAGATCCCACGTGCCGCGGAGCGGCTGGGCCCGTGAGCCATGGCCGCTGAGCCTGCGCGTCCGGAGCCTCTGCTCTGCAGAGGGAGAGGCCACAGTGGTGAGAGGCCCGCATACCGCAAAAAAAAAAAAAAAAAAGAACTGAAATGAAAACCGGAATAGTGAGTGAAGAAATCGGTAAATATGGTGAATCTAAACAAAACTGTCAGTAGAAAACAATCATGGTGACAATAATAATATAAAATTTATAGGTTTAATACAAGGTCAGAACTAAAATGCTGGGAACAATAAATTAGAAAAGAGGTGATCGGAGTTAAAGTGTCCTAATGCCTTTGCATTTGTGTGAGAAGTGAATTAGTATAATAACTTTGGCCTTTGTTAAATATGTGTGGTAAAAAGTCAATGGTATTCACTAAAATAATACAAATAAGACACATATATATGTACGTACAAACATACATGCATATATATCTTTTGAACCAATAGGAGGGAAATGACATAAGCCAATAAAAATACAAACACCAATCAACCCAAAAGAAGTATATTAAAAAGTGACACTTTGCCCCCCAAAAAAGATAGTAAAAATAAGTCCAGATATACTATCACAATTAATGTAAATTAGCTAAATGCCTCAGTTAAAAATCAGAAGTTCTCAAATTGAATGTTAAAAAATCTGAGGCACTGTTTCAAGAGGTACTCCCAAAACCCAGGAATCTGGAAAGGTTGAAAGTAAAAGTACGGAAAATTATATACCTGACAAATACTGTCCTAAAGAAAGCTAGTGTAGCTAAATTAATATTAGATTACATAGACTAACAAAAAATATTATTAAGGATGGAGAGGATCACTGCATAATGATAAAGAGTTCAATTCATCAGCAAAATGTCAGTTCTAAACTATAGAAAACGTATCTTATAATTACTAAAGATATTGATGAAATCTTTAATCAAAGGAAAACTTTAAGTCCAGAAACATTACGAAAGTTTAGAAGCACATCTAAACTTTCAAGGAATAGATCATTCTACTCTCTCATAGGTTCCTCTGGAAAATAGAAAGAAAGGACATATTCCCAACTCACTCTACAATGCCAATGTAAATTCTGTACCAGAATCATCAGACCAATATTACTCATAAATAAATCAAAAACAAAGAAGTAAAAATCCTAAGCAAAATATTAGTAAATTGAGTCTAGCAATATATAAAAAGGTTGATACTTCATAACCAAGATAAGAAAAATATTCTTGTAGTTAACCTCATCAATATACTAAAGAAAAACTATAATATCATCTAAATAGTTGCAAAATTTTAAAATAAAATTCAACAGTCCCTTATGGTAATAACTCTTAGGGAACTAAGAGAACTTCCTTAACCAGTTAAAAGGCATTTACCAAAGACCTACAGTTTGAGCAAGTATGATCCTCAATAATGAAAAGTTAGGAATACGTCCTTCAAAATCAGAAGCAATTCTGACCAAAATCTCAACGGAGCTTTTCAAGGAAGATGAACTGATTCTAAGATTCCTTGGAAGAGCAAAGGGTCAAGAAAAGCCAAAATACTCCCAAAGAAGAAGGAAAGGTAGCATCAAGCTTATTAAAAATGTATAGTTATTAAGACAGTATCTATTCATGTAGGGGTAGATTAAAACACTAATGAAACAGAAACACACCCATGCACATAGGGAAACTTGGTTTATGACAAAGCTGACATTTCAGATCAGCAGGGAAAGGAGGACAATTCAGTAAAAAGTGCTAGAACAATTAATTATTCGTATAGAAGAATATGGAATTTAACGATTCTACTCCCCTCCCCCATTAATTCAAGATAGATGAAAGGCTTTAACATAAAAGGCAAAACTAAATTTTTAGAAGACAGTATAAGAGAATATTTTTAGGATCTTTCCAACACTTGGCACAACAAGGCTTTTTCAATCTAGTGGGTAAAATGGTATCTCACTGCGATCTTAATCTTCATGGCCATGATTAATGGGCTTGAGCAATTTTTCATGTATTTATTTGCCATTCCTGTTTCTGTGTCTGTGAAACACCTGTTCATATCATTTCCTCATTTTTCTGTCCATGTCTTAATGCTTTGTAGTTAATATGTGTTGTAAATATCTTCTGCCAGTTTGTGACTTATCTTTTCCCTTTCTTTAGTACTTTGGGATAAACAAACATTAATTTTAATTTAGTTAAATTATCCTTTGTATTTGGTGCTTTTTATATCTTGTTTAAGAAATCCTTTCCTACCTCTCCTGAGCTACATGGCTAGATTAGGGGAGATATAGCATCCCAGGGAAACTAGGGATGTA
Organism: Neophocaena asiaeorientalis asiaeorientalis; assembly: GCF_003031525.2. Classification (NCBI taxonomy): domain Eukaryota; kingdom Metazoa; phylum Chordata; class Mammalia; order Artiodactyla; family Phocoenidae; genus Neophocaena; species Neophocaena asiaeorientalis. Next base: position 6,186,906 of record NW_020173377.1, on the reverse strand, counting down.
GGTACTAAATTGTGACCAGTGGATGCTGAGCTGGCAAGAACACACAGATGGTGGTGCAGATGTGGAAACACAAGCTCCAGGTGTTTGAGTCACCTGAACATACCTCAGGTGAAGATGGTGATCTCTGGCTTCATGAAGCCCAGCTCTACCACTTATTGGCTGTCTCTGTAAACCTGAGTTTCTTCACGTAGAGACAGGGGATGACGATGAAGAATTGATAATGGTACCAACCTCATGCGTCTACAGAGATGATCAAGCCAAACCAAGCATTCACGGGGCACATCCAGTCCTTAGAGGGGCCGGAAAACTGTCTTTGAATAGTCAAAGGTTCGTTATGGAAAAGAGCGTATGAAGACCCCAAATGCAGGCCAGGAATCAATGGGTGAAGGTTGCCAGCAGGTGTGTGCATGTACGTGTGTGAATGTCGGGCAAGAGTTTTTCTTGCTAAGAGAACACATCTCTCCAAGGCTTCTTGCTGGGTGCCTCATAGGCTTCACTTTAGCATCCATTTCACCCAGGTCATTGTACCAAGACCTCTCCCTCTTAGCTGTCTCTGCTGGGGCCTTTAGGCCACTTAAACATGAACATTGTAATGAAACTCTCAAAGATGTGCATCACATTATGTCACCTAAATCATGATGCTTCCTGATCTAATTTATCAACAGGCTAGTGCATCCTCATTTCTTCCCACGTTGTCTCTTCTCTGAGCTGCTGAGGTCATGCAGGGAGCCAGGTCACACATCTATATGGATGGATCATAGTCTGGTCACCCTTCAAGCAGTAGTTCTGGTGCCTGGGTTGGGGGTCTGGGGACTGGTAGTACGGGGTACCCAACAGGGCCAGGAGCAGGAGGAATGAAGCAGCACGAGTGGCAGGAACAGGCCAAAGAGTCAGAAACGGGACGGACACCGGGGGTGCGGCAGGCAAAGCCAGGAGGAGAAGGCAGTTGTAGGGCATGGATTGTCATCCACTCCTTAATGTTAGTTCTCAAATGGATTGTTTTCATTTAAATCCATAGGGTGGGCCGATGGCAATCAGTGGCTAGTGGACATGTCTTCACTGCCTACACTCTGTCCTGGACATTGTGCTTTTCATGCATTAGCCCATTTGCTTTCATCTTCACAGCAGCCATGAGTGTGGGTGTTATTACTTCCACCATGTAACAGATGAGGAAACAGGGCTTAGATGTTAGGTAACTTGCCCAAGATCACATAGCCAGCAATTGGTGGGGTAGACACTTGTCTCCTGAATCCATGCTCCTAGCTGCTGTATCACATGGTGCTCAATGACTACCTCCTAGGACCTTGTACAAGACTTACATTTTGCAGGCTGCCATGGAGATTCCCCAAAGTTCGGAACAACAGAATGGGCATTGGGGTCTTTTCCTTACGAAACGCACCTCATTTCTCTTCTCATAAGCGGTCTGAGGTGACCTCTGAAAATGGTTCGCTATTTACTTGACCCAGAAAACCCCATAAAATCATGCATATCAAGAGATTCAAACATTTGTGTTCACTTTCAGAACATTTGTGAAACTGCTCGGGCCAATAAGGGTGTGCATATCCCCAAATCCACCAAGTATCTGAAGGATGTTCACTTTACAGAGCCTTGTGGGCCATTCTGTTGGTACAATGGTAGCATTAGGTGTGCCCGGGCGAAACAGAGGGGCTGGATGCAGGGTCAACGGCTCAAAAACAGTGGTGAATTTTTACTGCACGTGATTAAAAATGCAGAGTGTAACACTGAACTCAAGGGTTTAGATGTAAGTTCTCTGGTCATTGAGCACATCCAGGTGAACAAAGTCCCCAAGATACAGTACAGGACTTAGCAAACTCATGGGTGGATTAACCCGTGCGTGAGCTCTCCCCACTACACTGAGATGACCCTCACTGAAAAAGAACAGATTGGTCCTAAACCAGAAGAGGAGGCTGCCCAGAAGGAAAAGACATCCCAGAAGAAACCGAAGAAACAAAAACTCATGGCCTAGGAATTAATTCAGCATGAAATAAATGCAAATTAAAGTTAAAAAAAAAAGAAATGCACCTCATCTTAGTGATGGCAGCTCCCCATCATTGTGGCTACATGTGATCACAGCCTGGTTGCATGTGATTGGGTCTCCATGGAAACACAACTTCCACTGACTTCTGCTTCCAGAGAAGTCTGCTCCCAATCTGAGAATGAATTTCAAATATGGTTTCTTTTTACTTTTTAAAAAATTTAATGCTCTTAGGTTTCCCTGGTGGTGCAGTGGTTAAGAATCCACATGCTAATGCAGGGGACACAGGCTCGAGCCCTGGTCCTGGAAGATCCCACATGCCGCAGAGCAACTAAGCCCGTGCACCACAACTACTGAGTCTGCGTCCTAGAGCCCGTGAGACACAACTACTGAAGCCCACGTGCCTAGAGCCCGTGCTCCACAACAAGAGAAGCCACCGCAATGAGAAGCCCAGGCACTGCAACGAAGAGTAGCCCCCGCTCACTGCAACTAGAGAAAGCCTGCGTGCGGTAACGAAGACCCAACGCAGCCAAAACTAAATAAATAAATTTTTGAAAAATTAAAAAAAAAAAGTAATGCCCTTGTGGGGACCTGAGCTGGAGTGCGCCGACCCTTTGGCTGCCCAAGGGTCGTCAGCCAAAGCACCCAGAGTGGGTGCCACACGGTCAAGAGCCAGGAACGAGCGCCTCTGGCTACAGATCCGGGAGCTGTCGGGTCCTGCCACCCACCTCAGGGCGCACAAAACTGGCCGTGAGGATGGCCACCAGGGTCCGGACAGCTGCCGTCTGGGTATTTATGGAGCACCCACTATGTGCCGGGCCCCCTTCAAGGTCCAGGCATGCGGTGGTGAACGAGACTGACAGGATCCATGCTTTGGGGAGTTTGCACTCTGGTGGAGGAAGGCAGATGCCACCTAAATGATGGAGAAACTACTTACAAGTGAACAGGAGACGTCGTTGTCGTGTCGTACATGGGGATTAACATTGGTTGATGTGAAAGACTGGGTGTTTGGGGAAGTTCCCAAGGAGGAGGTGACGTTTGCAGGTCTGAGTTACCAGAGTAGGCCAGCCGTGGGAAGAGCAGGTGCATAAGCCTGTGGGGGGTGGGCGCGGGGGAGCCATTGCCAAGGCCACGAGGTGGGGGAGGGTCGGTGCCTTTGTAGCAGGGAAGGAAGGCCTGTGCGGCCAGGCTTGTTGGGGAGGGGAGGGGAGCAGACAGACATGGAGGGGCCAGAGGTCCATCAGACTGGGAAGCTGTTGTGTTAGGAAAGGGGGTTGGGTTTTTCAGAGACCCTCTGGCTGCTCAGTAGAGAATGGGCGACTGCAGGGGTGCAGACGAGAGGCAGAGGAGGTTTTGTCTGGGGTAGTGGAAACGGAGAAACTAGATGGAATTGGGGGTGTTTGAAAGGTGAGTCCTCTTCTCTGACAACCAGCTTATGCTTTTCACCTAGTCCACTGTCACATTTTAGAGTGGTTTATTTTCTGTAAGTAGTCCTGTATTTCTTACCATTCCAACCCACCAAAGTGAATGCTCAGTGCTTACTGTGTGTGTGGGGTTCTGTGCTGCCTCTGGTGCAGGTATTTATCAGTGCCTCTTCTTGGGACCAGGTTGCACTGCTGGTTGGTGCAGAGCCAGGATTTGAACCTGGGTGGAATGGCCCTACACCCATTTCCCTGGTCAGCATACTCTAGTGCCTCAGGGTGTAGCCTGAGAATTGCTCAAGAGACAGGGATTCTAGATTCCTGGGCCCTAATAGTAGTTATTGTTTACTCACAAAGGGTCACTTATCAGCTGCTCCTTGGACTCAGGAGCAGTTAAGTCCCTTGCCGTGCCCTGGGTGCAGTGGGTGTGTGTGGCCCAGTCCCTGGGGAATGATTGATAGGATGTGGATGACCCCACTCAGGGATGCGCTGAAAGTGGAAAGGATATAACATGCAAGACATTTTAAAACTGTGCAACAGAGTGGTCCCTTTCCCATGGGTGGTGACATACTCAACCCATATTCTGGGTGTTCCCTCCTGGGTATCCAGGGTGATACCTCATAATTAGAAGGCTGTAGATGAGGGTGAATTCAGAGCAGAGCGGGGAGGCGATGTTGCACTGAAGCCTGTGAGCTCCTAAGTCTCTGTTTCTTTCCTCGGAGGATGCTGGGCACTTACTGGCAGGCTTTGTTTTTTCAGTTTGGCTACTTTCTGCTGTTGACACTTCCCTCCCTTAAATCCACTTCAGGGAGTCTCCATTCCTACCTAGGGGCTTGGAAAGAGTTTCCATCTCCTCCTCTCGTGTAGGAGTTGAGTTATTTTAAACCAGGGAAGCTTGTTTCCCTTTTTCTCCAGCGTTGGGCAGGGCCTTTGCTCCCATGGACCACCGCCAAACACCGTCACCACGGTCACCACCACGACACGCTAATAGCATAGTTTGCGGTGCAGTGAGTTGGGGCTTCAAGACTGATGTGAGGGGTGCAGGGGGAGAGAAGGGAATTCTGCCTGGCGGGGCCTTTCTGAGGAAGGTTGGCCAGTGTTCCCGTGCATACCAGGCTGGATGTCTTCAGCTGTGCCCAGACTGACCCTCTTGGCGAATTAAAGGTTAAAATGATAATTTCCTGTTAAAATGCGGCAGTGTTCATGAATTACCCTTTCAAAACTAACAACCCTCACGCACCCTTGTTTATATATACCAGGTACCGGTTAGGCACTGAGGATACACGGGTCAAAGGCAGCCCTGGGAGTTGAGAGAGGGGACAGAGGGCAGGCCCGGTGGCCACGGGATTCCCTTGGGTCAGAGGGAAGCCCAAGAAGCGACCTTGGCAGCTGCTCTCAAAGGATCTGTGGAATTAGCCTTGCGAAGGCAAGGGAGAAGTAGGCTCCAGGCAGAGGGAGCCCCTGTGCGCTGCCTCTCACCCGGAGGCGCTGGGGAGGGGTCAGGTAATATGGCGGCCTGTCACCTCCCTGGCTGACTTGAGCAGACTGCTCATCCCTTCCAGACAAGCTGAAAACTACATTTTCCTCGTGACTCGAGCCTTTGATGATTGTGGAGTCACCTTATTTCCAGGAATCCTTTTTTTATCTTAGAGTCTGTTTTATATTCTTATAGCTGTAGGAGCCTCCTTTTGGTTAATCGCTCGTCATGCATTTTTCTCCAGCTTTTGACTTTTTTGTATCTTCATATTTTAGATATGTCCTTTTTAAATAGCATCATTTTTTAAATCAGTCTGTCAATCTTTGTACTTAACTCAAATACTTTGTCCGTTATGATTAATGTAATTACTGTTATACTTGAGTTTAAATCTACCATCTTACTGTGTTTTCTCTGTACTGTGTTTGCTGTACCTGATCTGTTTTTTTGTTTGGTTGTTTTTTCTCCTCTCTTGGCTTTTTTTTTTGACGATAATTTTAAATTCTTTTTCTTTCTGTAACGGTGTTTGGGAATTATACACATTATTTATGCTTTAAAAAAAAATTAGTGCTCTTTATTCCCCAGTAGGAACTTGTGATTTGAGCAGTAACTTACGGGCATTCAGACATATATTGTCTTTTCTTGAGCTTCACAGAACCTGCCAAGTCTTCAAATATAGTATTGAGACTTTATCTGCATCGTTTTCACATGAGACCTCTGAGGCAGTGCAGAGTAATGGCTGGGAATACAGACTGCTCTCTGGAAAGGCTGACTGCCATTTACTAAATATGCATTTCTGACAAGTTACTTTCTCTGGGTCCCAGTTTACACCTCTACAAGACAGGGGTAATAAAGTACTTAATTCATATATTTGTTCTCAGTGTTACCAAATTCTTAACAAAGTAAGTGTTGGCTACCATTATTCCTCTCCCACCTACCCCTTCCCCCCTGCCGCCCCTGTTCCCAACAGCAGGGTGACCAATCATCCTGATTTACTTGGGACTTTCCCTGTCTTTACACTGAACACCCCCCCTGCAAATCTTCGACAAACCAGGACCATTGACCACCCTCCCTGACTCTGCAGTCAGAGAAGTCATGATAGGCCAGATAAAATGGTGGCCAGTGGGGCTCAAGAAGGTTTGAATCCCAGATTTACATTGGTAATTCAAAATCATGACATTTTGTGGCCACAGTATGTAGAATGATAGCTCAGAGGCACAGAAAACTCACTGAAACCAAAGGTAAGTCCAATTAACTCTCTATTTTTGAGTCCCCAAGGGCAGAAGCTGTCTTATTCATCGTTGTACCCTCTGCACACTTAGTAGGCTGATTTCTTAAGGTCATGTGTTATGAAGGACACTGGCCTGCATCTAAATCCAGTTTGGGGATGACTTTGGAGCAGGTTCTGTCTGTGGAGGGGAAATTCCATCCTGAAATGGGATTCCTGCCTTGAGACTCATTCATGAATCACAGTCTGGTTAAAGATTGACACCTTCTGCTCATAACTACCCTCCTCACCCTGTCTTTGGGACTGACGTGATTTTCAATGGTTTGTAAATAATTGCCCAATGCATGATGACCCAGAAGGGGTGGCAGCCCCTAGAGAACACCACACAACTTACTGAGGTCTCCTACTCACAGCCTGTGGTGTCTCCCAAGCTCTCATGTGCCTTCTGTGCGGGGTAAGAAGGAGGTTTCGGAATACAGGGAGAAAGCACCCCATTTGCAGGGAGTCTGGGGGATGGGGACATGGATTGTTCTCGGTGTTCTGAGATGGAACACTGATGGGGCCTTGTCGCTGCTACACGTCAGAGAAGACAGGGTACAGAAGACTGAGCAGGTGCTTGAACTCTTGTATCGAACAGTCTTGGTTGTGCCTCTTACTTGCTGGGAGACTTGTGGCAAGTGAATCACCTTCTCTGAGGCTCCGTTTCCTCTTCCGTAAAATGAGGACAGTAGTAATACTTGATGGTAGGGAGGCTTTAAAAACCTAGTACATATGAACAGTATATATAATATGGGGCCTAATACAGCTTAATAGCCTCAATACCCTAACAGGGTCTGTAGCTGCTATTATTGTTGTGATCCGACATAAGTATCGCATACAACATTGTTCCAAGGGGAGAATAGCCCCAAGTCAACAAATGCAGAGAGGAGTGTCAAACAGCAAGCACTCAATAAATGTTAGCTGTTATTAAGGGCTTTTAAATCAATCTGCTTCCTGTGTCTCAGAATTACCTGGCTGCCCTGTGAACACTAGAAAAAGCTCACTTAAGAAATTCCATGGTGGGACTTCCCTGGTGGCACAGTGGTTAAGAATCCATCTGCCAATGCAGGGGACACGGGTTCGAGCCCTGGTCGGGGAAGATCCCACATGCTGCAGAGCAACTAAGCCCGTGCACTACAGCTAATAAGCCTGCGCTCTAGAGCCCACAAGCCACAACTACTGAGCCCGTGTGCCACAACTACTGAAGCCCACGCGCCTAGAGCCTGTGCTCTGCCACAAGAGAAGCCACCACAATGAGAAGCTCACACACCCCAACGAAGAGCAGCTTCTGCTTGCTGCAAGTAGAGAAAGCCCACACGCGGCAATGAAGACCCAGTGCAGCCAAAAATTAATTAATTTTAAAAAAACAGAAAAAGAAATTCCATGTGACACATAAATTAGTATTCATGCCAAAAATGCATCATGTGAATGTAATCATGAGGAAACCTCAGACAAACTTAAATTGAGATAACTGGCCTGTACGCTTCAAAAATGTCGAGGATATGAAAGACAAAGAGTAGAGGAGACCGGGCTTCCCTGGGCGCAGTGGTTAAGAATCCGCCTGCCACTGCAGGGGACACGGGTTCCATCCCTGGTCCGGGAAGATCCCACGTGCCGCGAAGCAACTAAGCCCATGCACCACAACTACTAAGTCTGTGCTCTAGGGCCCGCGAGCCACAATTACTAAGCCCACGTGCCACAACTACTGAAGCCCGCACACCTAGAGCCCGTGCTCCGCAACAAGAGAAGCCACTGCAATGAGAAGCCTGCGCACCGCAAGGAAGAGTAGCCCCCGCTCACTGCAACTAGAGAAAGCCTGCATGCAGCAATGAAGACCCAACGCAGCCATAATTAATTAATTAATTAATTAAATGAGTAGAGGAGACCAAGGAGACAAGACTGCTAAGAACAATGCATAATCTTGGATGGGCTTCTGAATCAGAAAGAAAATATTGCTATAAAGGACATTATTAGAATAACTGGTAAAATTTGAATAAGGTCTGTAGATTAGCTAATATATAATTGCTAAACTTTCTAGTTTTATAATTGCTATAATATTTTATAATTATAATTATCCTGTGCTTCATTGGTGAATCTGGATGAAGGATATGTGAGTGTGGGGGCTATTTTTGCAACTTTCATTCATGTTTGAAATTATTTCAAAATAAATAAAACGTAGCTAAGAGCTACCACACATTTAAAAGAAGAATAAGAGGGGACTTCCCTAGCGGTCCAGTGGTTAAGACTCCTCACTTCCACTGCAGGGGGTGCAGGTTCGATCCCTGGTGAGGGAACTAAGATCCCGCATGGTGCAGCCAAAAAAAAAAAAAGAAAGAAACTGTGCAGTTACAGAAGTAGCCAGCTCCCTGCTCACTAGTCAGCAGCTGTGAGCAGCCTCTTGGTCCTGTTTCTTCGCGGTCCCTTTACGTGGTGAGCCTGAAAGGCTTACTTTCTATTCATGGGCAGCTTTAGAATCTTCCCTAGAAGTGGAGACAGGTCACTGGGCATGTCTGCACAGATGGTGACGAGAAAGGCAACCGATCCAGCGCAGGGCAGAGGCCAGTGGGAAGTGGTGGGCCGGGGGGCCAACGGCATCATTTGACCTGCCTGTAACCTTTTAACCTAGATGCCTCATTAAGGGGTCAGGGCGAAAAGCATTATGGTGCCCGAAGAGACTCTTCTACCATGGGGATGCTGCTTCAAGGGGCAAGAAAGGTGAACTTGGTGCCTCAGAAAAGGAGCAGCGTTCACTGCCAGTCAGAAGAGGGCGCTGTTTTCTCCAATGTCACCCTTCCCGCCGAGTGTGCCCACTGAGTGGTTGCACAGATCTGCAGATCCCAGGGGCAGAATTAGGGTGAGCTGAATGAGGCAGAGTCATGAAAATGCACAGTTGGATCTTGCCTTTATTTAAGATTTTGATACTTTGTTCATTATGGATGTTTCTGCATTCATTTGAATAATTATTCAAACTAATTATTCAAAATATTTCATAAAGTATTCTTTATCTTGATTACTGAGTTGTTTGGCACCCCTTTAAAGTTCACACCCAAGGCCAGTGTCTCATTTGCCTCACCCTAGTCCCACCCTGGCAGATCTAACCCATTAAATACGACACCACCAGCTCAGAGTTTGCAATTGGTCAGATGAGGTCTAGAGTTAATGGGCCATTTTGTACCCATGAAGATCTGGCAAAGGGAATTAATCCTGAGAACCCGAATTCTTGCCTTTGATGTCACTTCACAGTCAGCAACTGGGGCCTGACTTCTTTATCTCTCTCAATTTTCTCATCTGTAAAATGGGGATGGCAATCCCGTCTTTGCACAGTTTATTCTGAAGACAGAATATCCCCCTAACTGAACATCCCTGAGGGCCACTAAATACCCCTAACTCACTAAATCTTCACAGCTCTACCATGTAAGAGCTCTTATTATCCCCATTTTCAAAAGCGAGGAAATGGGCACGGAGAAGTTTAGACACTTGCCCAAGGTTGAAGAGCCGTAAATGGAAGTGCATATACTTTAACCTCCACACGAACACTCTCAACATGGGGTGATCTCCACCCTCACGGGGGCATTTGGCAATGTCTAGAGACATTTTTGGTGGTCGTGACTAGGGGATTGCTACGGGCCTCTAGTGGGTAGAGGCTAAGAATGCTGCTAAACATCATACAATGCATGGGGCAGTCCCAACAAAGAATTATCTGGCCCCAAATGTCATCAGTGCCGAGAGTGAGAAGCCTGCTCCATGTTCCGCTCCCAAGGTCAGGGAGTTATGTGAGAACTTAGCACCTAGTGCTCCGAGAAAGGCAGATGGTGTGTAGTGGTTTCTGTTATTATTTCTTTTGTCTCAGTGGCCTGGGGTCTCCCTCGGTTATCCAGGGACTTGAGTTTCCCTGGCTCAGCAACCTCTCAGGTCGAGAAGCTAGGCTCTGGTGTCAGTCAGAGCATCACATCATGCATTCAGCAATGATTTATTGAGCACCTGCTACATGCTCAGTCCTGTCCTGGGCAGCACAGACACACATAGTTGTCCCTGCTGGTGTGACCTGTCAGAGGTCGGGGGTGGACGGACATTAGACAGCACATAAGCTCGTAGACAATAATACATCGTCACACATGCCATGAAGCAAAGGCCTGGGCTCCATAAAAAGAGAGTAAGAGAGAAGCCCCTGATGGGCTGAGGGGGGCCAGGGAGAGAGTTGTTTGGCACCCCCTTGAAGCTGAGACTTCATTGAAGTCTTTATTAAAGCTGAGACTTGGAGGTGGGAGGAAGGAAGAGCCCTGCAGGTGGAGGGAACAGCCATGCACAGGCTCTGAGGCAGGAACTGAAAGCCAAGCAGTGCAAGGGGAGGCCAGCAGGGGAAGAAGAAGAGAATAGAGGATGTGACCTTGAAGGGGTGGGTAGGTAAAGGCCACAATAAGGAGTTTGGTCTTTATGACGAATAAAGAGCCTTTGAAAGGCTCTAGTCAGAGCAGTGACTGCCTTCAGAGAGCAACCTGCTTGAGGTCCAGACACAGCCCCTTGTGGAAGATGCTGCTTGAGGTCAAACCAGAGCCTGCTTCATCAGTTGGAAACCATCATAAAAAGGTGGGATGTGTCACAATTACACAACCTTAAATAATGCACCTCCCCTGCTCCAAACCCCAAGCTGGTTGTGAAACTTAATGACTAGGGCAATTTGCATTTATTACAAGATTATTGCTAGGGCTCACTCCTTATTACACACGGAATGGCATCCGTCACTGGAAACACCTGTTCTGAGTTATGCAGTTCATCCCCTGCCAGTAATGGAAACTTCCCTACAGGCCCCTCGTTTCTTTTTCTTTTTTTTTTTCAGGGAACTTCCCCGACCAGGGATCCAACCTGTGCCCACTGCAGCGGAAGGGCGGAGTCTTAACTACTGGACAGCCAGGGATGCCCCAGGCCCCTTGTTTCTTTTTGTTACTTTTGGGTAACTCAGCCTGTGATACTTTCGCTCCCGCCGGAATTCCCATCTTGCCTTCCTCAAATTCTGAGGTACTCTTTGTCCCCCACTGACTCTTGCTCCTCCAGTGCCCATGGTGAATGGCTGTGGCTGCCTGTGGTGTCCGGGGCCATGCATCTCAACTGCTGATCCTCATGTCTGCCCCCTCCTATGACACACATGGGACTCTTCACTAGGGACTACTGACAAGGACTAGTGCTTAAGGCTTTGAGGGGATCAGACTGTCCCCGCTCAATCAGGATGGTGTTTCCCAAGGTGGACATAGCTCAAGATACTAAAAGGAATTATGTGAAGAAGAGTGTTCCATGGACAATAAATTCAGGACATACTGTTCCAACATAGTTAAGCAGCTTTGTTTATGACAGGACTTTTCAGCATTTAATATTAGCATTAATATGCTAATGTACATTATAAATTTCCAATATATGTGTATCCTTTTTTTCAGGGGCATCTTACAGACTTGTGTTTGGAAGTTCATGCCACAGGAAATGTCATCTATAGCCACTAAATGGCAGAAGGAAGGACACCTCAGAGTGTTCAATGTGGGTCAGGTGAGTGCCTGCCTTTCCTTCCAGGCTCCAGGCTGCCGGAAGAGATGGCCTCAAACTCCCAATTCCCAACAAGGAAGCCCGACAGAAGGAGGGACAGAGGGTTTTTGCTGTCCCTGGGCCACCAGTGCAGCCTTGTCGGTCCAGCCCCTCACATTATCGGTCACTCCTGGGGCTGGGTGAGAGCTGCCTGAGGCTAAGTTGGCACAGAAGGACGTGCTGGCATGGGCACTGTTTAATCAGCTTAAAAGAATAAAAAGCTTTTAGCACTTTATTTTTCTAATTACTGAACAAGTACATATTTTTGTTAAAAAAAAATTCAAACAACACCCAAGTGTATACCATACAAAGTGGAAGTTCTCTTTTATCTCCTCACTGCCTGGCTGCATTGGGTCTTCATTGCTGCACGCAGGCTTTCTCTAGTTATAGTATGCGGGCTTCTCACTGTGGTGGCTTCTCTTGTGGAGCACAGGCTCTAGGCGTGAGGGCTTCAGTAGTTGCGGTGCGTGAGCTCAGTAGCTGTGGCTCTCAGGCTCTAGAGCACAGGTGCAGTAGTTGCAGCATGTGGGCTTAGTTGCTCCGCGGCATGTGGGATCTTCCCGGACCAGGGCTCGAACCTGTGTCCCCTGCATTGGCAGGCGGATTCTTAACCACTGCGCCACCAGGGAAGTCCTGCAGATTTCTCATTGAGGTGTGGTGTGCCTGGTTTGGTGGGGGAGAAGGCTGACCCTGAGTCAGAGTGACTGGGATCGAATCCCAGCTCTGCAACATGCTAGCTGTGCATCCTTGGGTACAAGCCTCAGTTTACTCATCTGCATAATGGAGGGACCGAAATAAGGACCTGGGGGAGCGTTAAGTGAGATGAAACAGAAAGCACTCATCAAAGCCCCTGCACTTAGCTGGATTCAGTTAAATTTGACTCTTAGGATTTTACTTCCAGAATCCAGGCACTTTTTTAAAAAAGTTCAAGTCCATGCAGTCAATGTGCTAATTACAGAATGGGGTCAATCTCTTCCTTCTGTTCATGTGATTTTTTTGAAGTCCTCAAGGGCAGTTTCTATATACAGAAACCACTAATCAGAGGTTCCTTTATTTTTCAAATTAATATTCAAATTATCAAATTTAAAAGATGTCCCCGGGGCTTCCCTGGTGGCATCCATGGCTCACGGGCCCAGCTGCTCCGCAGTATGTGGGATCTTCCCGGACCGGGGCACGAACCCGTGTCCCCTGCATCGGCACGCGGACTCTCAACCACTGCGCCAACAGGGAAGCCCTAGTTTAGGTTATTTTTGATGCTGGGAATTAAAACCTTTCCCAGGACCCTGGCAGGGTGGTTATTGCCTTAGGCAGTGTCATGCTTTTAAGTTCAGCTTATAAAAGTTTTTATTCCTGGGACTTCCCTGGTGGTCCAGGGTAAAGAATCCGCCTTACAATGCAGGGGAGGTGCATTTCAACTAGAGAGCCTGCATGTTGCAAACTACAGAGCCCACGTACTCTGAAACCTGCGCGCCACAACTACGGAGCCCATGTGCCCTGGAGCCCATGTACTACAACTAGAGAAGAGAAAACCTGCAAGCCACAACTAGAGAAAAGCCCATGTGCCTCAACGAAGAGCCTGCGTGCCGCAACTAAGACCTGACGCAGACAAAAATAAATAAAATAAATAAATAATAAATAAACCTAAGAAAAAAGTGTATATTCCTTTTTTAAGTCCAGTTGGTATTGCCAGATAAAATACAGGATGCCCAATTAAATTTGAATGATCTAAAATTCAAATTGATCTAGTGTTCTGTACTTTTATTTGCTAAATCTGGCAATTCTACATCCAACAAACTTAAATAATTACCCGTAAAGGTTATGGACCCATTTACAAACATGTTAAACTTCTTTTATACACCTATTTCCTTGTAAAGTTCTTCAGTTTTCTGAACTAACAAAAAAGCCACCCTTTTTAATACTAAATAATTCTAAGTCTAAAAAAGATTAAACTTATAAAACACTGTTAACTCAAAATTCTTATAAATGTTCCAGAACTGTACAGAAACTTAGTAAGGTTTCAACTTAAAGTTACAAATCTAAAAAGATTCCTTCAAGGGCTTCCCTGGTGTAATTAACACAATGTTGTAAATCAACTATACTTCAATTAAAAAAAAAATATATATATATATATAAAAGAAAATAAAATAAAAAGATTCCCTCAATTGCACATTTTATGTTGGGATTTCAAGATTGCCAATTTAATAGGTCAAAATCTCTCATATGTTACAAGATCATAAAAACCACATATGTACAAATTCCTTCTTGAAAGACACAAAAAATGTGTACCACAATGACTTCTAAATCTTCCTCTGGTCAGAAGATGCCCACTCGCCAGGGAGGACAGTCACCACCAGCTTTTCACCAGTGATTCAACCAGGCTTAAGGCCTGGGCTGTGGCAAAGAGGGAGATTCACATCTCCATGAGCTCAGGAAGCCATTACTTCCTTTCATGTACTACTTGGGATTATCTCCTGAGAATGCCTGGGTATACTTGGCCACAGACTTCAGCCAGGATGCTGACTGGATGTATGTTGGAGATACTTGCACACCTTTCCCGGTGGCTGTGACCACGTGCCCATCACTTCAGGAGGGGGTAGTCCGGAGATCCCAAAGCTTGGTTTCAAGTTATTCTCATTACCTCCCCTCTTTGCAGAAGAATTTTCCTTGCCGAAGTCTGCAAATCCTACTTGGGTTTATAACTTGATTGGATTTTATCCATATAAAACAAACTTCTTTTGCTTTTCAGAACTTCCTATTTTCCTGCCCAAATCTCTAAAAGCTATTTTACTTGGACTGAAATCCTACAATTCTTGCAAAACCTTCCTTTCTTGGGGCCACACAACTCTCTCTCATAAACATTAAATAATACGGGTTGAATCATGGATCTCTCCAGGGGTTTAAGTGCAAGGGTATTAGACCCATCCCAGCAGACAAGCAACTGCTTTTCCTGGCAACACACTGCGAGTACTTGGTATGTTAAACCGTACACAACAAAACTTGCCTTAAAAATTATGTAATTCAAACCAGACTTGGACTTCCCTGGTGGCACAGTGGTTTAGAATCTGCCTGCCAGGGGCTTCCCTGGTGGAGCAGTGCTTAAGAATCCGCCTGCCAATGCAGGGGACATGGGTTCAAGCCCTGGTCTGGGAAGATCCCACATGCCATGGAGCAACGAAGCCCATGTGCCCCAACTACGGAGCCTGTGCTCTAGAGCCTGCGAGCCACAACTACTGAGCCCACGTGCCACAGCTACTGAAGCCTGCGCACCTAGAGCCTGTGCTCTGCAACAAGAGAAGCCACCACAATGAGAAGCCCATGTAACGCAATGAAGAATAGCCCCCCCACCCCCGCTCACAGCAACGAGGACCAATGCAGCCATAAATAAACAAACAAATTAATTAATTAAATTAAATTTAAAAAGAAACAAACCAGACTCTATCTTAATTATGCCCATCAGGGTCATTGGTGAGCTGGAATCTGGGTGTGTCCAGGGATAGCTAGCTGCCAAATCCCAGTGATGGCAGAAAATCTGGCAGAATTTCCCACTGACCCTGCCCCACCCCTTCCCCCTGAAGAAGGCTCCACACCCCAGGTGCCCTCTGGGGTGGACCATTTCCGAGTTCATCAATTTCCATGAGAAGGTACATGGTATGTGACCACAGTAGAGATGTCCAGATGTCACAGCTGGCTTCCAGCTGGGTTAAGAGTGACTTTGCAGAGACTGGTGCCTAGATTCAACTGACCAGTTTCCTTACCCGAGTGACAAAAACAAGGGATCCCAAAAACTAGCTCATTTCCTTCATTTTCCTGCGGAATGAAACCCATGATTTTCAGTTCCTCAGAGAAGTGAAAACAGCAACAAGGAATCCAGTAATTCCTGCTATGTGCAGACTTAACAAGTCAGCCAAACAAGTCAGCCGAGCCTGAGGCGGTGGCCAGGAGCCTGCTCTCCAGACACTGCTGTCCTCTCTTCAAGCCCTGAAGCCAGGGGAGCCCGGGATGTCTCTGCTGCTGGCCATCCTGCTGCTTCTCTCCACCCACAGCGCCCTGGCCCTGAGGATCTGCTCCTTTAATGTGAGGTCCTTTGGGAAATCCAAGAAGGCAAACTGTAATGCCATGGATGTCATTGTGAAGGTGAGTCCCCTATCCTGTCAGAAGGATCGCTGGACACCCTTCACACTCTCTCTACAGCTTTCAGACTTTAAGAGACTCAGGAGGAATTTAACTGAAGTTAGTCCCTAGGGTGAAGGTAGCGTGTGTGTGTGTGTGTGTGTGTGTGTCTGTGTGTGTGTGTGTCTGTGTGTGTGTGTGTACGCAAGCTTCTTCCTCGTTCTCTCCCCCTCCAGCCATCAACCTTATCCCAACTTCCAATTCTAATCTTTCTCCCCACTTAGATAAGACTTTCCTTGGGTAATCTGACCAATGTCTTGGGACTGTGTTCACATTCCTCTGGAGGCAGTTGACTCGCTTTATTTAGTGGTTAATTTATTTTTGATGCTGGAGTTAAAACCTTTCCCAGGACTCTGGGTTTTATTACCTTAGAAAATCCCAGAGTCACCACATTGTGGTGGGAGCGCCAGGAGCCCTGGGTTCAGCTTCCACCTGGCAGCCAGGTGCGCCCGCTCCAGAAGG
>NW_020173377.1:6040586-6170236 GCF_003031525.2 Neophocaena asiaeorientalis asiaeorientalis | reverse complement strand
CCTGTGCCTTTCAGCAAGAAAGGGTTATTGTGAAATGTAAGTGCAGCACGGGGTTATTGTGAAAATGTAATGAGTCCATGATAAGAGCTAACATTTATAAAGCCTTCGCTAAGCCCACTATATGCCAGGCACTGTAGACACTTTATATAAGACAACTCATTTAACTTATGTTAAATAAGCTATGATCACACCTGTCATGTCTTCATAAATATCAGCCATCACTTCTTCACCCACAATTCCTTCCTCATAAAGCAATTTTCTTTCTTAGTAACAGCTTAATTTTTTAAAATTATAGAGGTATAATTTTTCAATTATAAACTTATAATTTACAAATTAATTTTATTAAATTAAAAATAGTCATTATGGACTATTTTGAAAATACAGAAACATATAAAGAAGTATCTTATCACTTGAAGACAGCAGTTGTTGGTACTTGGGTAACTTTGTTATGGGCATTTTTCTATTTTGCAGCATGGAGACACCCTATATCATCAGTTTTGTATTCTGCTTTTATATGAGAAGTATTTCACATGTTATTCATATTCTTTTAAAACACAACTTTTAATGCCTTATGCTGTGTTTGCAACATGTTTCATTTAATGCTTTCCTATTTGGGGATGCTTAGGCTGTTCCCAATTTTTCTGTTGCAATGCATCTTCCTCTTTGATCTGTGTAAGTAATAATAATAACAATACTTTGTTGTTTGCCTCCTATAAGTCTAGCACTGCTCTAAGTATCCATCTGTCCTCCAGCAATCCTGTGAGGGAATGACTATTATGCCAATTTATAGATGAGGAAACTGAGGTGTAGAGAAGTAGTAGATACCTTTTTACAATGGAAAACATTCCTCAAAGTGGGAAAACTAGACCAAAGGATTAATGCATTTTTTAAGGCTTTTGATACATATTCTAAAATGTCTTCCAGAAAGATCTGACAGTGATAAGTGACTAAATCAGCAGGCTGGCTGGATGACCAGCACCCAGCTCTCCTTGGTGAACCCTGCAAGGCTGATGCCATGAAATGCAAGCCTATATATATATTTTTAACATCTTTATTGGAGTATAATTGCTTTACAATGGTGTGTTAGTTTCTGCTGTATAACAAAGTGAATCAGCTATACATGTACATATAACCCCATATCTCCTCCCTCTTGCGTCTCCCTCCCACCCTCCCTATCCTACCCCTCTAGGTGCTCACAAAGCACTGAGCTGATCTCCCTGTGCTATGCGGCTGCTTCCCACTAGCTATCTATTTTACATTTGGTAGTGTATATATGTCCATGCCACTCTCTCACTTTGTCCCAGCTTCCCCATATCCTCAAGTCCATTCTCTACGTCTGCGTCTTTATTCCTGTCCTGCCCCTAGGTTCTTCATAACCATTTTTTTTTTTTAGATTCCATATATGTTAGCACACGGTATTTGTTTTTCTCTTTCTGACTTACTTCACTCTGTATGACAGGCTCTAGGTCCACCCACCTCACTACAAACAACTCAATTTCGTTTCTTTTTATGGCTGAGTAATATTCCATTGTATATATGTGCCACATCTTCTTTATTGATGCATCTGTCAATGGACACTTAGGTTGCTTCCATGTCCTGGCTATTGTAAATAGTGCTGCAGTGAACATTGTGCTATACGACTCTTTTTTTTTGGCGGTACGCGGGCCTCTCACTGTTGCGGCCTCCCCCGTTGCGGAGCACAGGCTCCGGACGCGCAGGCTCAGCGGCCATGGCTCACGGGCCCAGCCGTACTTACCTCAGGGAGTCCATCATTTATTTCAGAGAAGTTAGTTAATTTAACAAAGCACCCAGTTTGATACTTAAAACATAGTGCCTAACAATAAAAAAACAAACAACCCAATCGAAAAATGGGCAGAAGACCTAAGTAGACATTTCTCCAAAAAAGACGTACAGATGGCCAATAGGCACATGAAAAGATGCTCAACATCGCCAATTATTAGAGAAATGCAAATCAAAACTACAATAAGGTATGACCTCACACCAGTCAGAATGACCGTCATTAAAAAGTTTACAAATAACAAATGCTAGAGAGGGTGTGGAGAAAAGGGAACCCTCCTACACTGTTGTGGGAATGTAAATTGGTGCAGCCACTGTAGAAAACAGTACGGTAGTTCCTCAGAAAAGTAAAAATAGAATTACCATATGATCCAGCAATCCTACTCCTGGGCATATATCCAGACAAAACTATCATTCAAAAAGATACACGCACCCCTATGTTCATAGCCGCACTATTCACAATAGCCAGGACATGGAAACACCCTAAACATCCATCAACAGATGAATGGATAAAGAAGATGTGGTAATGAGTACATATACACAATGGAATACTACTCAGGCATAAAAAAGAATGAAATAATGCCATTTGCTGTAACATGGGTGTAACTAGAGATTATCATATGAAGTGAAGTAAGTCAGAAAGAGAAAGACAAATACCATGTGATATCACTTATATGTGGAGTCTAAAATATGACACAAATGAACCTACCTATGAAGCAGGAACAGACTTACATACATAAAAAACAGACTTGTGGTTGCCAAGGGGGAGAGGGGAGGGGAGAAATGAGTGGGAGTTTGAGGTTAGTAGATGCAGACTATTACATATAGAATGGATGAACAACAAGGTCCTACTGTATAGCACAGGGAACTATAGTCTATGTCCTGGGACAAAGCATAATGGAAAAGAATATTAAAAAGAAAGTCTAAAAAAAAGAACGTATATATATGTATAATTGAGTCACTTTACTGTACAGCAGAAATTAACACAACATTGTAAATCAACTATACTTCAATTAAAAAAAATAGTAACATCGTATGTTATGTTATAGTAAGTGCCCAATAGAAGATTTCATTATTTGTAGTAAATGGCCTCACAACCCCGGGAATTCTCTCTCTGCAGGTCATCAAACGCTGTGACATCATACTCCTGATGGAAATCAAGGACAGCAACAACATAATCTGTCCCACACTGCTGGAGAGACTGAACGGGTAAAGACAGGGCCCCTGGACACTGTCGGCTCAAAGCCAGGTGCAAGGGCATCTGAAAGTCCCTGGGAACTGAAACTAGCGTGAGATCCAGCACTGGCCCAGAACACCAGGTCACGTGGCCAACACTGCCCAGGCTTTCAACTTTATTAACCGTGGTCCTGAGAACGTTCAACCAGCTAGTATTTTTTTGTTGTTTGTTTTTGCGGTACGCGGGCCTCTCACTGCTGTGGCCTCTCCCGTTGCGGAGCACAGGCTCCGGACGCGCAGGCTCAGTGGCCATGGCTCACTGGCCCAGCCACCCCGCAGCATGTGGGATCCTCCCGGACCGCGGCACGAACCCGTGTCCCCCGCATCGGCAGGCGGACGCCCAACCACTGTGCCACTAGGGAAGCCCCAACCAGCTAGTTTTAACGTGATAAAGCAAAAGAGGGAAACGGGTAAGGAGTCAGGACCGAGAGAAATGAAAGAAACAGACTAGAGGCTGAGCTGAGAAGTACTGTTACAAAGAAAAGATTGAGCGCAAATATGTAATCATGATATACCCACAGGCTGGAATATTATGTAGCGATCAAAAGTCATGGTTACCACAGAATAGGTTAGAGCTAAATATTCTAGCATGGAAAGATGGCTACCATATATGGGAAAAAGCAAGCTCAGAATTGTAGGTAGAAGAGCCCATTTTAGCAGTCACACTACATCACATATGAATGAGGGTGTGCTTGAGTTTGCGTCAGCATAAAAGAAAGACAGGAAGGATGTGCTCAAGCTGTTATTAGTGGTTACTTCTGGGGTGGTGGTGGGTATGACTGGAGGACCATTGTGGAAGGGGTGTGAGAAGAAAATGGGGAACATTTGCTTTTTATTTTATATACTTCTGTATGATTTGAATATTTGACAAAAATTCTGAATTGACTCTAAATTAAAATTTTATAAATGAATGTCCTCGAATAGCTTTCAATGATATTGGCTTATATTTATGATTTATTTCTCAAAGAAAAATCACCCCAGAGTGAGTTAAAAATGCATATTCAAGGGCCCCCGTCTATTACTTCTGAGACACACTAATTTCTTAAAACTTCTAATATAATGTTTCTTTTGTAGATATAAGATTAAACAATAGAGTATACAATAGGTACCAAGTTCAATTCTGTAAAAAAGCAAAACGAAATAAAAAACATATAAAAGATTCAAAGGCAATGAACCAAAATGTGGACAGTGGTACAAATTTACAAGGAATTTCATGTGATTTCTGCTTCTATGTATTTTCCGAATTTTCTACAATGAGCATGTTACACTCCCCCTTCCCTTTTCTTATGATATAATTTAAACATAGTTAAAAGCACAGCGGAGATAACAAACAGCTATGTACCCCCCCATTCAGACTGAAAAAACAGTGATATCTGGCCATTATTATACTATTTTTAGAATTAGGAAAACTCACATTGTGTTTTAGAAATGAATGGTCAATCCAGCCTCATTAGGCTGGGGAGGAAGAGCCTTGGATTCTCTCCTTCACACACAGGGCTCTTTGGGCTGACCGCACCCACCCACTCTGGGCCTCAGTTTCTCATCTGAAACCTCAGACTTGGAGAAGTGTGTCTCCTTTTTAGCCTCCCAGGTCTTCTGTTTCTGAGTCTGCTCTTGACAATGACAGAGGGAGTGTAGCCCAGGTGTTAGGCACCTACGCTCAGCTCAGACCACCTGGGTTTGGATTCTGGCTTTGCCACAAAGGGCAAGTTACTGAACCTCACTGTATATCTCATTTTCCCCATCTGTAAATGGAGATAATAATAGAACCCACCATCTTCCTGGGATGTGGCGATAATTAAATTTAATCATGCATGTAAGTGGTTGAGCTGTGCCTGGTATGGAGCAGTGGAGACTAAACATTGGGATGTTCATTACTCGTCAAAGTAAGGGAATTGTGATGGCAGGTGATGGTCCAGAGGGCCGTAAGAAACAGCTACCGTTAACACCCTAACCAGGGTATCACAGTTGCCAGGCATCCTGTTAATCAATTTACATGTGCTATTTCATTTCCTCCCCACAACAACCTGTAGAGTAGGTAGTTACTGCTTCCCTTATAGCTGAGGGGCTGAGGCACAGAGAGCAGGGACCTGCCCAAGGTCACCCAGCCAGTAAATGGCCAAACCTACTTTTGAACCTGGGTCATGTCTGTCTCCAAAGCCAATGCTCTATTCTGAGCCCCCTCAGCCGTCCTTGGAGTGGCCCTGGCCAGTTTTCAGAATTATGAGGGACAGAGGGGACAGGGGCTCCAGGCACCTGCCCACAGTTGGTCTGGATTAAGTCCTCCCACCTCCAGTGGTCTCGGTTCTCCCCAACCTCCCTAGACTGTGCCATGGACTCCAGGCAGAGCCAGGCCTGTTTGTGTCCTAATTCCCTGTTAGCCAGGAGGGGCCCTTCTCCTTTCACAGCTGAGTCATTGCGAGTAGTTTGCCAACCCAGGACTTGGCAAGGTTAGATTCAGGACAGGGCCAGCCTTCCCAAACTGGAAGCCCAGCAGAATCCACTGTCTGCACTCCTGGGGCTCCCATGACCAGATCTGCCTTAGAATATTCATTCCCAGGAATTTCTGTAGGGTCTAAGTTGACCCCTAAACATTCTCCTTTTTTCCAACGGAACCTGAGAGTACGCCACAGCTTAGACATGCCCCAGATCTTCTCGTGGGAAGATGAAGTAGAACCGCGTTAGGCTCTGCCCAGGGTGGAGTTATCGGCAAATTTGGCAAACACATCTGAGAGTCAAGTTTCCCTGATAAGGGTGAGGGGTAGGATCAATGGGACTTCATGACAATATCCTCAGCCCCCAAGACAGAAACAATAGCTGATTTGGAATTATAGTTCCAGGACTTGTGAGAAAATGCCTGGGGGGTTTTCAGAGCAGAAGAGAATGGCCAAAAAAATGTTACTGGGAATCCTGCATGTGATAAATGCTTAGGAGTGGTGCATGGACAGGATGACCTAGTGAGGTATACTCCACCAGGAAGTATGAGGTGCAGCCCAGCCATGGGCCAGAACAGTGTTTCATGGTCTCAGTGGTGTCCCACAGGCACAGGCCAAAGCAGGTGGATTTGGGGGTGAGTAGGATCTGAGTTCAAATCTCAGCTTTGTACTTGCAAATTATAAAAATGGAGTAACAATAGTACCCACCTTATAAGGACAAGAAATAATGGCTGTAAAGATCCTGGTAGATGTTACAGTCCCAGTCAATGGTGGTGGCCCTTCTTATGAGACTCAAAGCTTATGATGAACAGAAGCCCTCCTACATGATGTCACGGGAGATACAGAGGCAGACTGGAAGGAGGGGAACCTAGGCAGTAGAGAAATGTTTGTTCTTTAAGATGAAATGTAAACTCTTTTTTGCCTTCCAGAAACTCAAGAAGAGGCAAAACATATAACTATGTGATTAGCTCTCGTCTTGGAAGAAACACATACAAAGAACAGTATGCCTTTCTCTACAAGTAAGTATAAATTATGCTTGCTGGAACATGGTTCACTTATCAATTATGACTGTGAATAGAATCAAAATCTTTCCTTTAAAACCAAATTTGGATCTCTAACCAGTTCTCAATATTGATCAAAATAATTGCTGTCAAAATCAGGGCTGATGCAAAGTATTAACTCTTCAAAACTAATCTACTGGTTGACTCAGTGACCTGGTCAGGAGAGCGAAGAGTTCTTTTTTCTTCATGGCTAAGTCCTGGCTGGTGATGGAAACCTGAGTTGCCCAGCATGGCTGCTCTGGGACTTCATATTCTCATCTTCTTCCTACTAATAATTTGTTTTGAATCTGACCTTTAAGTTGTGAGTTCCCTAGATAACTAGTATTGCTCAGATCTTCAGCTCCCAAAGGGCTCTGGTCCTTGAGAAGACTCGACTGAGCCTTGTTCTCAGGCAAAAGATCCCTTCCAGCGCTCAAGCCTGCAGGGGAGGCCAACAGAGCTGTGAGAACCTACGTCTCTGCTTCTTGAAAGAAGGAAGAAGACAACTAACTCATCTGGGAGGACTTTCTTTTTTTTTTCTTCTAGGGAAAAGCTAGTGTCTGTGAAAGCAAGCTACCTCTACCATGACTACCAGGCTGGCGATGCAGATGTATTTTCCAGGGAACCCTTTGTGGTCTGGTTCCAGTCACCCCACACCGGTGAGACCCACAGGCCCCTCTCACCCCTGATATCCCCAGCGATCCCATAAACGGGCAGCAGCCCTGAGTGTGGGCTGTGATCCCAGGGTTTATGCAGTACCTTTAGTGAGGCATCAGGCTTGAGATGACCGTTAAGAACTTCTAACCCTTGAATGTACAGGATGCAGTATAGTTTGATGACACTAGGCTGGGTTCTCAGAATGCCACGACTCAAGACTTCCTCAGCTAAGAAGCCACTTTCTTAAATCAATGATAACCTTACTCTCTTTGGAGCATTTAGGCTGATGGAAATTATTTACAAAAATCCCTTAGTCCCAATCAAGCACAGCTATTCCTTCATTTGAAAAATTCAAGCAATGGCCAGCAAAGATGATCTCCCAACCTAGAATCACACTGTCCCTCCAGTACCCACTGAGCAATCTCCCGCACAGACTGGGGGTGGAGAGGAAATCCAAAAGATTGCACCCTGATCTCTGACAACAATAGTACTTGTATTAGTCATTAACAATTATTGATCCCTGATTAGCGTCAGGTTCCTGTAATCTTTGCAACACCCTGCAAGGTAGCAACTAGGATTATCTCCACTTTACATTGGAAGAGACTGAGGTTCAAATAGATGGGGTCACTTATTCAAGGTCACCCAGCAGTTATTGAAGTGGACGAGCCAGGGTTGCAACTCAAACTGGCATCTCGGGAGCCCACACTTTTTACCACCATGCAACCCTCAATGGACAGTCAAGAATTAATTTGGTTTATAGACTGGAACTATATAGAATCAAATATTTTTCAACACCCACTACATGTCAGGCTCTGTTCTGGGCACTGGACAAGACAGACGAAAGGTCCCTGCCCTTGTGAAATTATGTTGCAGCGGGGGAGACAGATAATGACCAAATAAATATATGCAGAGCTGTACATATGAACACCTATATCTATACCACACAAATATTAACATCTTGAACTATGAAGTTCACTATTTTGGCAGAGGGTTAATTAGCTCAGGGGCAGAGTATTTCAGGAAAACAAACATGGGAGAATAGTAGGAAATTCTCAGTAGGAAAACAAAAAACAAAAAAAATGAGGAGATGGGGGCTATTGAGGGCAAGAAATGCCTTTCAGAGAACATGTTCAATAATTGTCTTTGTCATGTACACAACTCACATTTAGCTCACCTGGCAGTGTTAGGAGAGGCCCTCCCCACCAAATCATTATTTCTTCTCTGAGAGAGTCCTCAGCCTTTGTGAACTGCTGAACAAACCTGTTTGTCTGGAGCTTCCACCCTTCCCTACCCCTCCCTCCCACACACCCACCCCGGCTGGAATGGCACTACAGCTGTGTCATGTTTGGAGTCTTCTATCTTGCCCAGGGAAATGTCTTTATGTCCTGCCTGTTTGGGATTAAAGATGAAGGAGTTGGCCATTCATCTATCTTTTCTTTCCTCCATTTATTCTCTCATTCATTCATTCATGTATTCAATCAACAAACATTTCTGAGCACCTCCAATGTGCCGGGCACGGTGCTAGGTGCTGGAGCCAAGAGGGTGAACAAGACAGATAAGCCTGCTCTCACAGAGCTTAGGTTCCAGTGGGCCAAACTAAGGAGCTAAGCAGGTAATTTCAGAGCATGAAGGCAGTAAGCAGGGTTCACTGAATAGCGGGGTGAGGGGCCACCTTAGACAGGGCAATCAGGGATGGCCCCTTGGAGGTGACAGTGGCTGTGACCCGAAGAAGCCAGTCACAGAGAGGTGGTGGAAAGGCGTTCTGGAGGGAGGAGGGCACAGTGAGCACACAAGCTCAGAGGTGGGAAAGGAGCTGGGGTGTTTAGGGGACCAAAAAGAGGTTGGGGAGTGGAGAGGAGGAGTGCGGGGGAGAGTGAGAGACAGGCTGCTGGACCAGGGTGTGGTCCTGGAGACAGGCTGCCGGTCTGAGTCCCGGCTCCCTGCTGTGGGACTTGAGCAGTGATCACTCAACAGCCCCCTGCTCCTGAGCAGGAGTGAGGACGCAGGCACAGAACAAGGGAAAGCCCAAGGAGGAGGTATTCAGAACGACACAGATGGGCAAGACGCCCACCCCTCTCTCAGGCTCCCTCAGTCCCTCCTGGTGGGGGAGGTTTTCAGACACTCCACAAAGGACCACTTTGTGCTTTAAATAAACTTTTCCAGGCTTTTTTTTTTTTTTTTCTGATTACAAAAGGAGTATAAACTGACAAGCCTCAATTTTTTAAGTTAGAAAAAACATTTTTTTCTTAGTACAAAGCCAGACAGCCTTCATATTTTAAAAAAATAGAAAATACAGGGTTTTTTAAAATGAGAAAATAAAAACACCCACAATGCCAGTGAGGAACACTGTCTACCAGCTTTCTCTTAGCCACGCAGGGCGAGTTGGAGAAAAGAGGCTTTCGTGTGCTGAGAATAGCGGCCTTATGACCCTAAGATCATTCAAATCTCAACCACTGGACCCTCTGGAAATGGGGGGCCCCAGATGACACAGTCTGTGCCTTTTGGGGGCACAGCCTGTTTCCCTCAAGCAGTGTTCGTGGAATCTCGCCAGAGGAAACGTGTGACCTCTGCCTCTTTCCTCTTCCTCAGCTGTCAAGGACTTCGTGATTGTTCCCCTGCACACCACCCCTGAGACATCCGTTAAAGAGATTGACGAGCTGGCTGATGTCTATATAGATGTGAAACGTCGCTGGAAGGCGGAGGTGATGACCCTCTGTGTCTGCTGAATGCCCATCTAGCAGGGGCAGAATCTGGTCCCTGAGAGGCATGAGTGGCTCTGAGGGAGGGCAAGGACGCAGGGCCTGTGCAGACCACCACCACTTTAGAGTCTCATTTTAGGCCTTTCCTCAGCCCTAAATATCTCTCTGCTGAATCTGCCTGGGTACCATCCATGGGGGCCTTGGGAATTCATACACTGCTCCACTAATAATGGCTGCCAACATTCACTGAGCGAATGAGTACCTGGTGCCAGGCACTGTGCTAAGGCTGGACATGGACAAGTTTATTTAATCCTCCCAATAGCCTGAGGAGATAACTATTTTGATCATTCCCACTTCACGAGTGAGAACAGTAAGACAAAGAGAGGTCAGGAGTCTTTCAGCTACAAGTGACAGAATCTCAAAATGGCTCATGAAAAGGAAGAGCAATTTATTGGTTCAGGCATAGATGGACACAGGGCTCAGACAAGGTAATCAGAACTTGTCTTGTCTCTCTCACCATCTCTTGACCTTCCTTTCCCCTGGGTGGGCTCCATTCTCAGGCTGGCTCCACGCTTGGGATAGTAAGATAGCTGCCAGCAGCTTCCAGAGCAACTGACAAATGTTCTGCCCCACAGTGCAACAAATACCCTGGGATTGAGTCTCATTGGCTATGATTGTGTCACGTGTCCGTCTGTGAACCAATCACTGTGATCAGGTGGTTGAGATGCTCTGATTGCTTAAGTCTGTTTCAGCTTTACCCCAACCTCATGGACTAAGGTGGAGGAGGGAGATGGTTTCCCAAAGAAATTAGGGGTGCTATTCTCACAGAAGGGGAATACATCCACCATCCCTCTTGGTTTCAATTATTTCCTCACGTGGACAACAGGGATGCCACCTCCTGTGTCTGCGAGGCCTATGAAAGTTCTTGGCAAATATGGAAGTGCTTCAGAGGGCTCTTCCTCATTTCTCTTTTCTCCTTTTGAGATATGACTCCAGTGACCCACTTCCTCCTCCTCAGTTTTGCTGCTCTAAGTGCAAAATCAGTCAAATAAAGTGTGGACACAGAGCTGGGGCATGGCGCACACAAGGGGTATATTTCGTTACTTATTTGTAAAAAGCAGGGCAAGAGAAAGACTCATTTGTTCCTAAAATTATAAATTCCACTCATTCATTCAGCAAGAATTTATTGAGCATCTGTTAAGTGCCAGGCAGTGGGGAGCCATCCGTGGCACAAAAATGAACAAGAGGGGAAACTCTTGTGCTCTGAGGGAGGGGCCTTCAGTGAGGCTCATCAGGGTTCAATAGCCTAGAGCGGGTCACTTTACCCCTCTATCCTTTTTCCACAGGGCTGTCAAAGGTTCCTTCTACCTCCTGGTGTTTATTCTAAGATTTAAATTAAACTTTAGAAAATGCTTAACGCTGAGCCTGGTACACAGTGAATGCTCAATAAATCATGCCTATATTAATAGAAGCTGGTTGACGCTCTGGTTAAGGATGACATCCTGTCCTCAACTGCGCCCACCGACCTCAGGGAAAACCATGATACCCAAGGTCAAAATAGAATGTTTTTGATGAAAACTCTAAAGTTAGTAACAGCGCCAAACAATAGCACAAACAAGGAAATCTGTGTTTCCTCTTGAGGAATATTAAAATTCTGTTTCAAGAGCCCTGCAAGGAAAAACACTTCCAAGATAGAATGCTCTGATAGTGGCCTCGGGGCAGAGGCGGACAGCTCATTCTATCACCACCCTCCTCCACCCCCCACTTAAGCCTCTTCTCACTTCCCCAACAGGCAAAATTTCCACAGGAGTAAGTTCCTAGTTTCAAAAGAGGAGAGAAAGAGCAGTGCCAGAGCTGTCAAATATACCACCCGAGTTCATTTTCCCTGCTTGCAAACAAAAGGCATCAAGTCATTCATATGTTTATACCTTACAGTAGTTTAAGCCAGAGACAAAAGAAGTGAGGGAATAACTGAGCTGGATTCTTCCATCCCCACCTAAATCTGCACCCCAAATTCGAGAGATTTGGTGACTAAGAACAGGAGGGAGCAGCTACAGCAAACAACCTTCTTCCCACCGAGGACACACTCCCTTGTCATACTCGCCTGTCAAATACTCATCAGAACTGTGACTCAATTTTAAAACTGTGGCCTCTTCTTTTAAAAAGCAAAATGAAATTAAGACCCTTTATTATTTTGCTAGGGCTGCCGTAACAAAGTACCAAAGACTGGGTGGCTTAAACAACAGAAATTTATATCCTCACAGTTCTGGAAGGCTGGATGTCCAAGACCAAAGCGGCAACAGGGTTTGGTTCTTCTGAGGCCTCTCTCCTTGGTCTTCCCTCTGTGTCTATGTCCTAATCTCTTTTTATGAGGACACGACTCACATCAGATTAGGGTCCACCCATATAACCTCATTTCACCTGAATTAGCTCTTTAAAGGTCATCTACAAATACAGTCACATTCTTAGGTACTGGGGGTTAGAACATATGAATTTTATGCATCTGGGGGGACACAATTCAGCTGATAATAGAACTCGTCGTTTATTGGGTGTGCGAGGTGGAGTCATTGCTACCAGTTCTGCCTGAAAGCATTCGACAACAATGCCTACAGGTGACAGTTTCGCATCTTGTCTTTCAGAATTTCATTTTCATGGGTGACTTCAATGCCGGCTGCAGCTACGTCCCCAAGAAGGCCTGGAAGAACATCCGCCTGAGGACCGACCCCAAGTTCATTTGGCTGATCAGGGACCAAGAGGATACCACGATCAAGAAGAGCACAAACTGTGCCTATGACAGGTAGGAGGCATCTGCCAGACCATCAGTGCTCGGTGGCCACAGTGCTTGGTGGCCCCCTCTGGGCAGATGAAGCTCTTGGCTTGGAGAGCTGAACCTAAATAGACTTAAGCTTCTCCACTGGGTACTTTGTGCAGTATGCAACCTGCGTGGCCATATATGGTGGCCTTGGTCACTGTAGCTTAGCAGGCTTTGCTGTCAGACAGGCCTGGGTTCAAATCCTGGCTCTACCACTTAATATGTCTGGGACCAAGAGACTTAAGCTCTCTGTGTCTTTGTTCCCTCACCCGTAAAATGGAGACTGTAGTAGTGCCTCACTCATACATGAAGACTAAACAAAGTAACATATATAAACCTTCACATGCAATGTCTGGAATATGGTAAATGCTCAATATATTCATTGGCTGTCAATTATTCCATCACAAAGACATACCACAGTTTACTCACTCAGTCCTCTGTCACTGGGCATTAGGTTATTACCAAGGGTTTGCTATTAAAAGCATAGCTGAAATGAACATCCTATATATGCTTTTTTTTTTTTTTTTTGCCGGCACGTGGGCCTCTCACTGTTGTGGCCTCTCCCGTGGCGGAGCACAGGCTCCGGACGCGCAGGCTCAGCGGCCATGGCTCACGGGCCCAGCCGCTCTGCGGCATGTGGGATCTTCCCGGACCAGGGCACGAACCCGTGTCCCCTGCATCGGCAGGCGGACTCTCAACCACTGCGCCACCAGGGAAGCCCCTATATATGCATTTTGTGTTTATTTATGATTTCCTCAGGGTAAAAGTCTAAAAATGAGACTAGTTAGTGCAAGGAAATTTACACTTCTAATGCTTTTGCTATACACTTTTTTTTTTTTTGGCTGTGCCTCATAGCCTGTGGGACTTTAGTTCCCTGACCAGGGACTGAACCCGGGCCATGGCAGTGAAAGCGCTGACTCCTAACCACTGGACTGCCAAGGAATTCCTACACATTTCTGAATGCAAATGTATACATTTAAGTAATATCATTCTCTGGTATTTGTAAAGCCTCCCTGGAGATTTTCAGTCAGCTTTCAACTTTGCTCCTTAAGTCAGGAGGGAGGTGAGGGGGGGACCTGAAGCGTGTGAATGTTCATGACTGGCACATCCACAGTGGACACCACAGGCAGGAAAGTCCCTAGGAGCCCTGTTCCCAGGAGTGGTTGCTGTTCCCCAAGCTCAGTCTGCACGAGATGGCCATCTGCAAGCAGACAGTTTCCATTTCTCTAGTTTTGAGTTCTGATTTTCCTTCCCATCCCGTGACCTCCTCTGCTCCTGTTAGAGCTTTCAGGGCTGGTGCGCCCTCTGCAGACATCATCACTTCTGCTCCCCAAGGTGGAAACAGCCCTGGCCCTGGGGGAAGTAGAACCAAGGTGAGAAGTTACAGGAGACTGAGCTTCCTGGGTACCTGCCCCCTCCATCCCATTGTGAGGGGCTGCAGCAAAGCTGGTTGGAGAGGGCCACTCACCCACTTGCCCACTTGCACATGCCAGCTGTGTGGCCTTGGGCAGGTCAAGTCCCTTCTGTGGTCCCATTCTTTTTCCCTGGCAGAGGAGAGGGAGGTGATCGAAAGTAATGGAGCAGAAGAACAGTGAATCCCAGGGAAAGATGGATTAGATGGGGTGGCTGAAAAGGTTAAAAAAGGTGTTTACTAAAGGACCCCCAGTATTACGCACTTGTATGCCAAAGGGTGGCAGGATTACAGTGTGTTTTTTTAAACATTAATTTCTTGTTTTGCTGCTCTGAATTTTCTGTGTTTTCCGTAACAGTACATATCTTTTATGGTTTGTAAAAAGGCATATGAGGGGAGAAGATGAAATGGCCTTAATTCCAGTCTTTGTTCTGTGCGCAAATATTTATTGAACACTTTCCATGTGCTGAGTGCTAGTGGACAGGCCGAGATGCCCAGAGCTGGCTGGGCACTGGAGCAGCCTCAGGGAGCTTAGTGTGATCTGCAGACTCACCGGCACACAGAACTAGCAGAAGTCTGAAATGGGGGAGCCTTAACTATGCTGTTCTTGACTCTCTGGGTCTGAAAGGATGGCTTCAGGAAATCTCCACCCAAGGGACTTCCCTGGCGGTCCAGTGGTTAAGACCTCTCCTTCCGATGCAGGGGGTTTGATCCCTGATTGGGGAGCTAAGATCCCACATGCCTCGTGGCCAAAAAGCCAAAAAAAACATCAAACAGGAGCAATATTGTAACAAATTCAATAGACTTTAAAGATGGTCCACATCAAAAGAAAAAAATCTTTAAAAAACAAAAGAACTCTCCACCCAAATGCGAAGAGTTTACTTATGGAGATTAGTTAAAAATTAACCAGGTGGTGCTGGTCGCAAACAAAGGAAACCAGGTCAGCTGGTCCGAATCGGGGAAAGCTCATTGGACAGTCATGGGCTGGCAGTTTAACCCAGCTTGTCATTCTTCAGCCAGTCAGCTGGGGCCATGCAGACCCCAACTGCATCACCACACTTGGGATACATTAGATTCCATTTAACCACCGCGTCCCCATTTTCTGTTATCACCGCAAAGCAACTGTACTATGGTTTTTCTCTATATTTGTCTTTAAATCTATTCATTTATTACTGAAATAAATATATTTTAAAAGGAAATTTCATAAAGCTAAGGTAAGAAAACAGCACCACTTGCCATAAATAAAATATAATTGTAAAAATAAGCCCAGTGAAAACCGAACAATGTTACATTATACCTTAATTCTCTCGTCTGCAGAATGCTCTCTCTTGGTCAAAATAGGAGCTTAGGGAGGCATTAAAGATAAACCAGAGGGCTTCCCTGGTGGCGCAGTGGTTGAGAGTCCGCCTGCCGATGCAGGGGACACGGGTTCGTGCCCCAGTCCGGGAAGATCCCACATGCCGCAGAGTGGCTGGGCCCATGAGCCATAGCCACTGAGCCTGCGCATCCGGAGCCTATGCTCCGCAACGGGAGAGGCCACAACAGTGAGAGGCCCACGTACTGCAAAAAAAAAAAAAAAAGATAAACCAGAACCTTTCTCCATAATTGAATCAGGAAAAGTGAAAATAATTGCAAAGGGAACATCTTTTCAGGACGCAAGCCATCGCAATGTGCTGTGATGTCCATGTCTCTTCTACCGCCAGGGCTCCCTGCTCACACAAGGCACACTGCCCTGGTGCTCACAGATCACCGCAGAGCTGACCCTGTTTCCCAACCATAGGCACTGTCCTAAGGGTCTCTGTCATGGAGGGGGAAATTTCTGACTCAACCCCTCTTGAGTTCTTATGGCTGGACTATAATAAAATTGACACAAGACCAATTAATAGGAGAAAAAGAAACAAACCTTAATTTGTGCACATGGAGGTCTCATAGAAATAGGACCTAAGAAGTGGTCAAATCGCAGCAATATCTTTTTTGATCTACCTCCTAGAGTAATGAAAATAAAAACAAAAATAAACAAATGGACCTAATTAAACTTAAAAGCTTCTGCACAGCAAAGGAAACCATAAACAAAACAAAAAGACAACCCACAGAATGGAGAGAAAATATTTGCAAATGGAACAACTGACAAGGGATTAATCTCTAAAATATACAAACAGCTCATGCAGCTCTATGTCAAAAAAACAATCAAAAAATGGGCAGGAGATCTAAATAGACATTTCTCCAAAGAAGACATACAGATGGCCAAAAGGCACAGGAAAAGATGCTCAACATCACTAATTATCAGAGAAATGCAAATCAAAACTACAATGAGGTATCACCTCACACCAGTCAGAATGGCCATCATCAAAAAGACTACAAATAACAAATGCTGGAGAGGGTGTGGAGAAAAGTGAACCCTCCTACACTGTTGGTGGGAATGTAAATTGGTACAACCACTACGGAGAACAGTATGGATGTTCCCTAAAAAACTAAAACTAGAACTATCATATGATATAGCAATCCCACTCCTGGGCATATATCCAAAGAAAACCATAATCCAAAAGGATACATGCACCCGTGTTCACTGCAGCACTATTTACAACAGCCAAGACATGGAAGCAACCTAAACGTCCATTGTCAGAGGAATGCATGAAGAAGATGTGGTACATATATACAATGGAATATTACTCAGCCATAAAAAATAATGAAATAATGCCATTTGCAGCAACATGGGTGGACCTAGAGATTATCATACTAAGTGAAGTAAGCCAGACAGAGAAAGACAAATATCATATGATATCACTCCTATGTGGAATCTAATTAAAAAAAATAAAGATACAAATGAACTTATTTACAAAACAGAAACTGACTTACAGATATTGAGAACAAACTTATGGTTACCAAAGGGGGAATGTGGGATAAATCAGGAGCTTGGGATGAACACACACACACACACACACACACTACTATATATAAGATAGATAACCAAGAAGGACCTACTGTACAGCACAGGGAACTCTACTCAGTATTCTGTGATAACCTATATGAGAAAAGAATCTTAAAAAGAATGAATATATATATATGTGTGTATAACTGAGTCACTTTGCTGTACATCTGAAACTAACACGACATTGTAAATCAACTATACTCCAATAAAATTAAAATAAAAAAAAAAGAAGTACTCAAAGCAGGCAGCTTTTATACTTTTTAGACCAAAAAAACAATACATTTGTGAGGAATTGAGAGGACAAAGAAACTCAGGTTTGGGGTTCTCAATGAGTGAAGAATCTAAAGAGAATTTGGGCTTGGAGTAGTGAATTAAAGAAGTAACAAGGTTTGTTGACACAGTCTTCGTGGCCTGAATTCCCTTTCTCTGGGGATAAGGGTGCTGGTCCTTCCTTCTACCTCCAGATGCAGGAGTGCATCTTTCATTCACAGGGGAGACTTACTTCCTGCTTTCAGGGAGACTGACAGGAGGGTCAGTGTCCTTACTGCATTAGCCGTTTAGTTTAAGTAACTTTAATTCAAAATAATCAATATGCCATTGTGGCATATTTTGGGGTGGCCCGCCCTGAGCTTCAACACAAGCTAAAACCAGGGCTGGACTTTTGAACTCCATGTGAAGTGCCAAGCGGTTCAGTCATTCTAGATGTCAAGCAGGAAGTCTGGTTTGATCTCAGAAATCAACAGGGTGGATTAACGTGACTATCTTCCCTCTTCTTCTCCAGGATCGTGCTTAGAGGACAAGAGATTGTCACCTCTGTTGTTCCTCAATCAAACAGCATCTTTGACTTCCAGAAAGCTTACGGGTTGACTGAAGAGAAGGTACAGCTGTCGTCTTGTTTTTCTGTGCCACCGTCCTGGGAGGATGGGTTGGTGTCACCCAGTGGTGGTTCAGGTCACCAATGGAGATCTGACATTGAGCCACTGGACCTTGAGTCTCAAAGTCTATGATTCCGTGACTTGAGGACCTGCCTCAATTTCTGACTGAACTGGTGCAGGGACAATGCTCCCAGTGCACGTCCTGTTGGGTGACTTGGGGCATTTCATCCTGGGCCTCCCTCAGCTTGAATTCGTTCATCACTAAAATGAAAGTGTCTCCTAATTCCCAAATTTATGTCTCCTTTCTCTTTACAGGCCCTGGATGTCAGCGACCACTTTCCAGTTGAATTTAAACTTCAGTCTTCAAGAGCCTTCACCAACAGCAAAGAATCTGTCTCTCCAAAGAAGAAAAAAAAGACCAGTCGCGCCTAGATACAAGGGTGCCATTTTATTCACCATTTCTTGCTTCTACATAAAGCAGCTCCAATAGGTATGAACTGTTCCCGGCACTCAGGAAACAAGACGGGCCCAACTGCGTTCATTTTTCAACTTGTATCTAATTCATCTTGAGCCAAACTGGGAAGAGTGTCTTCTGTTCTCCCTCTAGAGCTCGAGCTCATACCTCCCCTGAATTACTCAAAAGGAAACTAGGGTCTTTTGCAGTCCAAAACGATGGCCTTCATGTCGGGAGCTAGAGCCCCATCAGCTGTCACTGCTCTACCTGCCGAGAGAGGCCGCAGGAAGAGGAACATCAGCTTTCCGTCTTCTTGAGGGCGTCCTGTTCCATGCGAAACGACCAGAAATGCCAAGAACACCAAGGCCCCAACTGTAGCCCATGATTTGGGCAATGAACTGCTTCAGGATATGGCCCTCCTGTCTGAGGTCAGGCCACAATCATATCTTGCAGGGATGAAGGGTGAAGGCCATTCCCACTGGTCTCCCTGCCTCCAAATAGTCCTCCAACTCAGCCAGCCCAGTAACCACCAGTGTCATCCTTTGGAATTCCAATCTGACCACAGCACCCCCTCTTTCCCGCCCCCTGCTTTAAAAGCCCCTGAAGGAGCTCCCATCACCACCTGGAGAGAGCCCAGGGCATTTGGACACCCATGAAGGTCTCTATTACCTGGCCTATCATGTCAGCCTTACCTTCGTCCCACCTTGCACTTTTGTCCAGCAGGACTGCCCCTTCCCCGCATACCCCAAGCTCTCCCTCCTTCTGGGCTCTGGCTCAGCCCAGCTCAAAGCCTGGGCAACTAACCCCGGCCACCTCAACATATGCCATACCCCTATTATAACATTCACCACACTGCATGTCACCAAGGCCACTATTTGGGCTCTTTGGGGGACCTGGTGGGACAAAGGCCCAGTTGGCTGGGAGGGACTGGAGGATTTTGTTATCTTTCTGCAACTAAAGACTTGCAGAGGAGTCCAGCAGCGAGGCACCATTTTACCTACATCCACGGTGACCATTTTTTTGGTTTGTTTTGCTTTGTTTTCCCTTATATTGTTTCTCTGTCCAAGTAGTACATGAACAGGGCTAAATCTGCAAGCAGTACCAAGGAATGAGCAAAGAGAAGGAACGCTGTGCCTTGGCCCCCCTGGTGTCCTGTCTCAGAAGCAGCCCCTCCTACCAGCTTACGCATTCCACCAGAGAGTCTGCATAAATAAGCACCGTGTGTAACTTTGAGAAATACAGAGTATAGCATTCTATACACGTGGTCCCTCTCTGCTGATTTTCCTAAATATATCCAGGACGATGTGACT
Source organism: Neophocaena asiaeorientalis asiaeorientalis (assembly GCF_003031525.2). NCBI lineage: Eukaryota > Metazoa > Chordata > Mammalia > Artiodactyla > Phocoenidae > Neophocaena > Neophocaena asiaeorientalis. The sequence goes on along the minus strand of NW_020173377.1, from coordinate 6,150,581 downwards.
TTCGATATAAGAAAACGAGACTGTAAGCCTGATTTTTTTTCTATAAATTTATTTATTTGTTTGTTTGTTTTTTGGCTGTGTTGGGTCTTCGTTGCTGTGCGCGGGCTTTCTCTAGTTGTGGCGAGCGGGGCTACTCTTCATTGCGGTATGCGGGCTTCTCATTGTGGGGGTTTCTCTTGTCGTGGACCATGGGCTCTAGGCACGTGGGCTCAGTAGTTGTGGCTCACGGGCTCTAGAGCACAGGCTCAGTAGTTGTGGCGCACGGGCTTAGTTGCTCCACGGCATGTGGGATCTTCCTGGACCAGGGCTCGAACCCATGTCCCCTGCATTGGCAGGAGGATTCTTAACCACTGTGCCACCAGGGAAGCCCAGAGGCTGTATTTTTATTAACAGGACTTGCTTCATTGAAGGGTAGGCCAGGCAAGCCTTTGGGTACATATGGCTCTCACTTAATTATTTAGAATGAATTTCTGCCATACAAGGAATCAGGCGAAGTTTCCATTTCTTTCTTTTTTTTCTTGGTCGTACCAGGTGGCTTGCAGGATCTTAGTTCTCCGACCAGAGATTGAACCTGGGCCCTGGGCAGTGTAAGTTTGAAGTCCTAACCACTGAACCGCCAGGGAATTCCCTTTTTTTTTCTTTAATAAATTTATTTATTTATTTTTGGCTGTGCTGGGTCTTTGTTGCTGCATGCAGGCTTTCTCTAGCTGCAGAGAGCAGGGGCTACTCTTCGTTGTGGTGCGCGGGCTTCACATTGCGGTGGCTTCTCTTGCTGCAGAGCATGGGCTCTAGGTGCACGGGTTTCCGTAGTTGTGGCGCACGGGCTTAGCTGCTTCATGGCAGGTGGGATCTTCCCGGACCAGGGCTCGAACCCGTGTCCCCTACATTGGCAGGCGGATTCTTAACCACTATGTCACCAGGGAAGTCTTCTATTTCTTTATCATTCAACACAGCAAGTATTTTGGCAAGTCTTGAGAAATGGAGATGCCTCTATTTCCAGTCTTTGCTATTTTCTCGTCTTCATCAACATTCCTTTCCTGCCTCAAACAAACATGCTCCCCAGTGCCCTTCATCCTGTCCCTGTGAGTCAGTGGCGCGGGTGGGAAGGAGAGAAGGGAGCTTCTCCAGGTCAGCGACCCTGGCTCCCATCTCTCCCTTGGACTGAAGAAGGCAAGTATAAAGGGCAGTTGCCAAACCGGGAGAGGAAAGAGTGACAAACTGGAGGCCACATCCCTCTTCCCTCCCAGAAGGAGAAAAAGCACCCAGCCCAGGGATGTGTGGGTGAGAGAGGTTCACACCTGCGTCAGCCACCTAGGACCCCTATCGGGGCTTCCACCCAAATAGTCCTGACGGCAGAGGCCACACTGAGGAGCCAGTATTCCACGTCACTAACCCATAGGTCACATCTTGAAGGAGGAGTGGGTAACCGCGGTCCCACAGGACGCTGGTAGCAGTGTGTTCAAGCTTTAGGATTCAGGGAAACTACTGAAATTTAAGTAAATCTAAAGGAATTTCAAGGAAACAAGGATGCGCACACATACACACTCGATCCTTCTGGGAAAATGGGTTGGGAAACAGTGAGGGCTCTGCATGCAACACTAGCTGAATGACTGCTTGGTTCCCCAGGCTTCATGGGGCCAAGGGCAAAGGGGGCGGCCCTAGTCCAAGCCACTGACTCTTGTTTGATGACATCACAGCCTCCTTACTGGTCCCACCACCTCCCCACTACAATCTGTTCTCCTCCCACAAGCAGGGTGTGCTCCCTAAAATGCAGATCTCATCCTATCTCTCCCCTGCCTTAAACCCCCAATGGCTCCCCATTTCTCTCCGGATAAAGACCCAAGTCCTCACCATGGTCCACAAAGCTCTGTGGTTCTTGGCTTTCACTTACCTTTCCAGCTCCATTTTCAACCATGTACATTCTGTAGCCACATCACTTCGTTCCTCTGTTCTTGAGGCTCTCCCCAGCCTCTGGGCCTCTTCACGTGCTGTTTCCCTCCTCCTGCATCACTCTTCTCCCCCTTTAGTTAGCAAACTTCTCACTCCTCGAAACTCAACTTAAAACTCACTCAATCAGAGAGGCCTCCGCTGATCAGCTCTCCCCAGTCTACTTTGGGACCCTCATTTACATCTTCCCACAGTGCCCTGTGTGTCCCCTTCCTAACCCTCATCACATGTGTAATCACCTGTCCAATGTCTGTTTCCCATCCCCAACCTACTACCTCTATGAGAGCAGAGCTATGTCTTCTTAGTCACTGCTCAATAAATTTTTGTCAGGTTAATTAAACTCAGGGGGCACAACTGTGCCATCTTGGAGTAAAAAGCAATAGCCTTTACACAGTTATCCTTTAAAAAAAATTATTTTGAGCAAAAGATAGTAAACATTGGGTAGTAGAATTCTTGTAATTTTTCTTTTAGAAATCCTTCCGGATGGAAATACCTAATTTGCAAAGTCAGGGAATGATTTTTGCTGGTTCAAACTGGGGATTTAAAAAAATAACAGTACCATCTAGTGTACTGTAGTTTCTCAAAGAACACCTGAAGGATATAAACTAGAATGGCAGGAATTCCCAGGTGGTCCAATGGTTAGGACTCTGTGCTTCCACTACCACGGCCCTGCGGCCGAACTAAGAACATGCAAGCCTGCGTGGCGTGGCCAAAAAAAGTAATAAAATAAAATAGGGGGACTTCCCTGGTGGTGCAGTGGTTAAGAATCCGCCTGCTAATGCAGGGGACACGGGTTCGAGCCCTAGTCCAGGGAGATCCCACATGCCATGGAGCAACAAAGCCCGTGCGCCACAACTACTGAGCCTGTGCTCTAGAGTCCCCGAGCCTCAACTACTGAGCCCACGTGCCACAACCACTGAAGCCCGTGCACCTAGAGCCCGTGGTAAGCAACAAGAAGCCACTGCAATGAGAAGCCTGCGCACCACAACCAAGAGTAGCCCCCGCTCGCCGCAAGTAGAGAAAGCCTGCGCGCAGAAATGAAGACCCAATGCAGTCAAAAAACAAACAAAAAACTAAACTTAAAACAGGAAGGGCTTCCCTGGTGGTGCAGTGGTTAAGAATCCGCCTGCCAGTGCAGGGGACATGGGTTTGAGCCGTGGTCCGGGAAGATCCCACGTGCCGCGGAGCAACTAAGCCCGTGCACCACAACTACTGAGCCTGCATGCCACAAATACTGAGCCTGCACTCTAGAGCCCACGTGCCACAACTACTGAAGCCTGTGCACCTAGAGCCCGATCTCCGCAACAAGAGGAGCCACCGCAATGAGAAGCCCACACACCGCAACAGAGTAGCCCCCGCTTGCCACGACTAGAGAAAACCTGCACACAGCAACACGCAGCAAAAAATAAACAAACAAACAAATGAATAAAAAATAAAACAGGATGGCACCAGAGACACAAGAACTAAAACCTTAAAATCCAGCTAAAGGTAAACCTCACTGTGGCTCCTTAAACTTGCCCTCCACCCTCCTACCTCAGGTATTTGCAGTGCGGTGCCTTCTGCCTAAACTGCCCTCCCCTCTTTGCCCCTCTAACCTGTGAACACATTGTCCCTCTCTTTGTGGGTCTAGGGCTATCACAGCCTCCAAAACTCCATGCAAACGTTCCTTCTCTAAGATGAACGCTCCGGTTTCTCTCGCCTACACGCACACGCACGCATGTCCGGCTCTTACCCGAGGGTCAGCCCACCTGGCGTATAGTCCCCAGCTGGCCCAGGTTTCCACTGATTGTTAACAAGCCCGTGTTCTTACCTCCTATGAGTTCCCTGATGGCAGGAGAAAATGTGTTAATTTGCAGAAAGTCCTTCTGCTGACCGTCTCTTCTCTAGGAAACTCTTTTACTTTCCCCATCAAATACCCTGGAAGTTTTATTTTATTTTTCCAACTTACTTATTTTGAGATTACTGCTTGAGTTACTTTAATAGTTTCATAGAGGTTAAGCTGAAGATGACTTTAAAGATGGTAGTAATAATAACAATGACAGCAGCTGCCATTTGCTAAAGCTTGCTCTGGGCCAGGCTGTGTTTTAAGAAGGAATGGTATACACTATCTACTAAATACCAACTATAGCACTAAAAAGGTGGGCTCTGTTGTCATCTCCATTTTAGAAATGAGGGAACTCGGGCCCAGAGAAGTTAAACAACTTGCCCATGGTCACACAGCTTGTGAGTAGTGGAGGTGGCACCTCGCTCCATGAGGCAGAGTAGGCGCAGGGCCTAGGGCCACAACACTTTTAGGGGCCACGGAAATGTTTTAATTTCTTTCAGGATAAGAAGGAAAAAAAATAAAAATTTAGGTTGAAGACAAAGTTTTTGTATATAATATTAACATAACTGTCTTTATACCAGTGTTGTTGTAAAATATAATTTTTACTATTTTCTTATGGAAGAAGGGATTCGTGAAGGCAAAAGTGCACTAGGACCCACAAAAGTCATAATGTGGCCCTGGTGGAGTCAGAAGTCAAATCAAGTCAGTATGCCCCCAAAGTTAATGTTTTCACTAGTCTAGTGTAACCCCATATTACAGGTGAGGAAATTGAGATCCAAGGCCACACAACAAATGCATGGCAGAGCCAAGCCGAAAATGCAGGTTTCCAGTGGTCCAACCATGGTACCCTGTGGTCCAACACCACCACCTAGTGGTCTTGCCGGGAACTTCGCTTTAGTCAAAGGATGAACCTAGAGAGAGGGCACAGGTCCAGATACCCCCAGGAAGCAGCTACCCGCCTGCCCTTGGACTCCATACTCAGCAGTCGGGAAGCCAGGCCAAGGCACCAACTCCACATGCTCTCTTTAGGTTGTCATCAGAATTCACACATCCCCCCTACACACACACACACACAAAGGCACCCCTCTCCCAGGGCAACAGAGCTATCCCTCCGAGTTAATACTTGTAAAACACCTAGATTGGCCCTGTGCGATAGGAATAGCATGTGAGCCAATTTGTAATTTGAAATTTTCTAGTAGTCACATTAAAAAAGCAAAACGAGGGAATTTCCTGGCAGTCCAGTGGTTAGGACTTGGCAGTTTCACTGCCGTGGCCCATGTTCAGCAAGCCATGCGGCACGGCCAAAAAAATAATTAATTAATTAAAAAGCAACAAGTAAAACTAATTTTAATAATGTATTTTATTTAACATAGGGGGTCAGCACACTACAGGCAATGGGTCAAATCTAGCCTACCACCTGTGGTGTTTTTTTTGTTTTTTTTTTGCGGTACGCGGGCCTCTCACCGCTGTGGCCTCTCACGCCGCAGAGCACAGGCTCCGGACGCTCAGGCCCAGCCGCCATGGCTCACGGCCCCAGCCGCTCCGCGGCACGTGGCATCCTCCTGGACCGGGGCACGAGCCCGTGTCCCCTGCATCGGCAGGCGGACTCTCAACCACTGCGCCACCAGGGAAGCCCCCACCACCTGTTTTTTTAAATGAAGTTTTATTGGAACATATCCACACCCATTTGTTTATGTACCAGCCATGGCTGCTTTTACACTGCAACAGCAGAGTTGAGTATTTGCTTATTTGAGACTGGATGGCCCACAAAGCTGAAAATACCCACTACCTAGTCCTTTACAGAGAAATTTTGTCGATTCTTTTTTTTTTTTTTTTTAATTTTTTTATTTTTTTTTTTTTTGGCTGCATTGGATCTTCATTGCGGTGCGCGGGCTTCTCACTGCGGTGGCTTCTCTTGCTGTGGAGCACAGGCTCTAAGCTTGCGGACTCAGTAGTTGTGGCGCATGGGCTTAGTTGCTCCATGGCATGTGGGATCTTCTAGGACCAGGGCTCGAACCCGTGTCCCCTGCATTGGCAGGGGGATTCTTAACCACTGCGCCACCAGGGAAGCCCTGTCAATTCTTGATTTAACCCAATATATCCAAGTTTGGTCATTTCAACATGTGATTCAATATAAAAATTATTAATGAGCTATTTTACATTTTTTATTATACTAAATTTCTGAAACCTGGTGTGTCTTTTATACTTACAGCACATCTCTATTTGGATGAGACACATTTCAAATGCTCAGTGGATACATGTAGCTCATGGCTATGGAACTGGACAGTGTGGGTTTAGAATAAGGCCCTGCACGTAGCAAATATCATAGAGGTGCTCACTAAATACGTAAATAAATAAATTCCCCAGAAGTATTAAGCCCTAACCACCTGGAACATCCACTGCTTGTTATGAATCAACCCTTTTCCCATGCTTCTAGAATGGTGCTAGCAATGTGCCATCATCCTTGAGAGAACTGAAAACATCATCACCCAAATCATGTTCCGAAAGACTTAATTTGTTTGCAAAATCCCAGCTGTGAAAAGCTGCCCTGGTAGCAGCCTGTCCTCTTCTAAGCAGCCTTGCTGCCGATAGAGATAATCATAATAACAGCTAATATAATTCACATATATAGAGCCAGCCATTTGCTAGGCATTTTCTGAGCATCGTTTCATTTAATGACAGAAATAATGGTGATTCCCTCAGGAGGCCTACCCTGACACCCCATGCTGGCTTAGGCGTCCCCTCTGCGCTCCAAAGGTGCCCGTCTTCCCCCATCACAGCCCTTCTCACTCTGTGCCATGAGCTCCAAGAAGATTTGCCCCCTCTGCCCCAGGGACCCAGCCTAGACCTGGCCCCTGGGAGCTATCAGATCGAGGTTTGTTGCATTCAGTCAAATGGCCCCAAAGAACCCAGTGGGCTATCTGGTTGATTACATTCGGCAGGTATTTGTCAAGCACCTGCCTCTAGGGCGCAAGGCTGCAGTGCAAGTCCCCCAGGATCACATGCACACCAGCCTTGTTCACGCTCTCTGCCCCTTGCTCTTTCCCACTCAAGAACTCTCCCAAAGTTGATAAGGGAAACGCAGGCAACTTAGTTCAATTTGCTGTTTTAAAACTACTAGCTCCTTTGTGGAGTTTCAGGCTAAGGGGAAAACTTGGAGAGACCTGGAAAGTTCCTCTGGGGGTGGTCCTCACAGAGCTGTTGGTTTGCCTCGTTCTTTCTTTGGCCAGACTGAGGGGCTGCTCTTTGAACGAGTGGAGTAGGAGGGTACCACAGTGCCCTGATTGAGCAGGGTGGGCCCGTGAGCATTTTGGTTTCACAAAGGGCTGTGCGCAGGGCTGAGACAGGCTGGGACCTGGGGCCCTTTGCTGCAGTGCTGCAGTGCTTGCACCTGGACACAACCTCTCCTCCAGCAACAAAGTACAAAGAAACTGTATGTGACTAAAATAACTGCGTGCATGCACAGTTGGGGCAAATTCTGGGCCCAAAAGATACAAAAGACCAAAAACCCCAACTCCCACTTTTGAAGAGCCTGGAGCAAATGTAGGGTGTCAGGAGCAAAAGCAGGGTACTGCACATGCCCCCTGCACACAATAGCACCTAAGGGGTGGGCCAACCACCTAAGCCACCCCTCCCGCTCGACCCCGCGGACACACCCCTACCCTCACCCCATATAAGGAACAAGCTCGCCCCTGCCTCAGGGAGTGAGCCAGCAGGCAAGGAACATGTTGTTTGCTCTCACTCCCCCGCTGCAGCAGGTGCCCCAGTAAAGCCTTGCCTGAATTTCTTGTCTGGACTCTGATCAACTTCTATCGATTAAGGGGGCCAAGAACCCTGGTTGGTAACAGGGTGAATCCTTGGGTTTCCTCCATGCCAGAGGCCTTGTAAGCAATGAGATGCTGTGTGCACCAATGCTGGGTAGGATGCCAGCCACAAACATTTGACATGTCTGGGATTCTGGGAGGGAATCCAAGGAAAGAGGAAGGTCCTTCAAGATGGCCCCAGTAACCAAGGTTTAGCTATCAGAAGGGAGGGGTTATGGGCTGAACTGTGTCCCCTCAAAAAAAATACGCTGACGCTCTAACCACCAGTACCTCAGAATGTGACCTTATTTGGAAATAGGGTTATAGTAGATGTAATTAGCTAAAATGAGGACATACTGGAGTAGGGTAAGCCCCTAATCTGATACGACTGGTGTCCTTATAAGAAGATGGCCACATAGGCTTCCCTGGTGGCACAGTGGTTAAGAATCCACCTGCCAATGCAGGGGACACGGGTTCAAGCCCTGGTCCAGGAAGATCCCACATGCCGCAGATGAACTAAGCCTGTGCGCCACAACTACTGAGCCTGTGCTCTAGAGCACGCGAGCCACAACTACTGAGCCCACACACCACAACTACTAAAGCCCGCGCACCTAGATCCCGTGCTACACAAGAGAAGCCACCGCAATAAGAAGCCCACACACCACAACAAAGAGCAGCCCCCGCTCGCCACAACTAGAGAAAGCTCACGCACATCAATGAAGACCCAACGCAGCCAAAAATAAATAAATAAATAAATAAAGATGGCCACATGAAGACAGAGACACAGGGGCCATGTGATGACCAAGACAGAGACTGAGTCAGGCAGCTGCAAGCCAGGGAACGCCAAGGATTGCCAGCAAACTCTCAGGAGCCAGGAAGAGGCCAGGAAGGGTTTCCCTGCAGGTTTCAGAGGCAGCATGATTTTTAGGCTTCTAATTTTCGGATCTGTGAGACAAATTTTTGTTATTTTAAGTCACCCAGTTTGTGGTCCTTTGTTATGGGAGTCCTAGCAAACTCATACAGGAAGGGACTTGTGAGTTTAGGGTGGTGGCCAAGCTCAAGTCCACCCCTAGAGCAGCTGCAGGGCACATCGGGCTCTGTGGCAGAGATGGACTAGATGTTTGGGGACCCTTCCCCTTCTTCTTCCTGGCCACCTGGTCACACAGCACTCCCAGCCTTCTCACATCTAGAAGTCATGTGATTTGTTCTCACCAATAGGATGTGTCAGCTCCAGGCCAAGGTGGTCAAGGGTGGGCATGTTCTCTCCAGGCCCTCTGTCTCTCCTCCCTCATCCCGCAGCTGGGTGTAGAGGACTCAGGGAAGGACTCTGAGGCCCTAGGAGATGGCACAGCCACCAGATGGGAGAAGCCTGCGTCCCCAGATCAGCAGGTGGCCTGCTGAACACCAGATTGCACTGTGCTGTAAAAAATACATTTATTTTTTTTAGTACGTTTGAGCAACTGGGATTTAGGGGCTGTTTGTTATAGCAGTGAGGCAACCCTGACCTGTGCAGGTTCTTGGAGGGGTGAGAAGCAGAAAGTAAACTTGGAAACGACTTCCTCCCTAAACTCTGGGATACCCTGGGATTGAGCAATTCTGCTATGGGTCCCTTCAACAGGATGTAGAGAGTAAGGACAGGGAGATATCCCCCTCCTCTCCCCTTAGTACCTTAAGAACTTAGAGATGCCCCTCCCCTGCCCCAGGTCTGCTGCTGGAGCACTTGGAGGTTCCATTGCTTCCCCCAGGAGAGTGACCTGTGCTGGTGATGGTGATGGCAGGGGCGAGGAGCTCTGCAAGGAGCTGAGGTCCCTGAGGGCAGACAAGAGGCAGCAGGTGGGCCCCCCTGAATCCCAGACATGTGCCCACCTTAGAGAAGGACTCGTGCCTCTCCCCGCTTGGCAGAGCTGAACAGAACACAGGGAGGGTGGGGCTGGCAATGTCTCTGCTCTTCAGGGTCCAGACAGACCACAGGAAAAGGAAGGAGCAGCTTCTGAACCCCCAGGAAATTCACATCCGCTGGTCTGTTCGCCGTGGGACATGGAAGATGCTACTTTTGATGTAAAAGCTCATTGTGATAAGCTGGCATAAGCTGGAGCCCTGGTGTCCTTCATGGATTCCCCTGCAACACAACAAGGGCCCGGTGCTGGGGCCACCACTCCTCCTGCCAGCCCACCCCTAGCCCAACACAACACAATGACACAGCTGCTCCAGCTGCTAGAACAGTGAAATCCTTCTGCGCAGTTAGCAACAGCGCTGCCCCTTGTGCCCCCTGACCCCTACCCTAGGCCCTCCATTCCTTCTTAGGATCCAGTAACTAAACGGTATGCCTGGCAAAGCATGGGCATCTTGAGACCCTGCTTTGGCTCCACGGCCAAGACCTGCCCTGATTGGTGGCACACAGGTTATGCTAATTGTTAACTATTTCGATCCCATCCCAACCCCAACCTCACTTACCCCTCATCACATTTCTCCCCTTGTCTAGTGATTCCCCAGCCATCCCAATGCTCCACGGTAAACACCTCCAGGGTCCTGCCCAAGGCTGAACTAGCTTCCCAAATGCCCGTTGGCTGCAAATCCTCCCTGTTGAATTAATAATAATAATGATAGTACCAGTTACCATTTCTTGAGCATTTACTATGTGCCAGGCACCAGACTGGTGCTTTCTATGTGTAAAAGGCACTTGGGGCTGACCTAGCTGGGGCCCAGAAAGTGCCTTCAACCCCTCTTCTGTGGATATTTGCACCCACTGGGAAGACACAGCTCCTGTCTGTATCTGTTTGGGGAGGTCAGCGGAAGGTTTGTCATCTGTTCCCCATCTGGCTTCTGAACTGGTTGGGTTAGGGGCATGAGGCCAGATGCTTATAGAATATTCCAGAGATTCTGGGAGCAACTGTGGGTTTAAACAGAACACTATGGGGAAAAACTGAACTTTGCCCTGAACCCAGCACTGCCCTTGTACCCAGGGGGCAGCCAGAATCAGCTCCCCTGACTCCAATGCTTGGGTTGCTGGATAAAACGTAGGATGCCCAATTACATTTGAATTTCAGATAAACAATGAATAATTTTTTCAGTATACATATGTCCCATGCCACCTTTGGTACATACTTACACTAAAAGATTACTGTTTATCTGAAATGCAAATGCAACTGGGCATTCTGTATTTTAATTTGCTCCATCTGGCGACCCTATGCCTGGCAGTGGTTTCACAGGCAGTAGGTATGGACCTGTGGGCCGAGCAGGAGAGGAGGAACAGGGAAGCCCCACGTGATGCCTAAACTGAGTCTTGCACTGTGGGCGCAGAGAGTCAGGCCCTTCTCAGAAGAATCCGATGGGGGAGATTCGACCTGGGACCCTGCTCAACGTCGCACCCCAGCAGGCCTTCCCTGACCACCCTGTCTACCATAGCAGCCCCTCAGCCTCCATCGCTTTCTCCTGATTTACCTCTTCTTATAGCCTTGATATTCAAGTGTGGTCCACGGACCAGCAGCAACAGCATCGTCAGGGAGCTTGTTAGAAATGCAGAATCTCACCCCATCCCTGACATCACTGAAGGATCAGAACCTACATTTTAACGTGATCCCCAGGTAATTCCTGTGATGGTAAAGACTGAAAAGTGCAGCTCTGTAGCACGGACCACAGCCTGACACTACTTCATATATCTGTCATCGGCTCTCTGTGAGGGCCCATGTCTGTCTTGCTCTCTGCTATACACCCCAGGACAAAAAGAGGAGCATATATTAGGTGCTCAATAAACATTTGTTAATGAATGAATGAATGAATGATGAATGAATGAATGAGTGAATGAACAAATGAACGAACCAGAATTCAAACCCAGCCTGGTAATTTCAACCTGAGTCGCTCTGTGCCTGTTGGTTCACTAACTCATTTGGGGGTAGAGCCGGGATTCAGTGGCTCCAGATCTCCCTCTGCTGGCTGTTCTGAACGACAGGATTATATGCTGAAAGAATGAACGTGTGTCCTACCCACCTCATGCAGTTTTCTGAGGATAACTCCTGCTCGGGGTGTTTTCCCGCCTGATTTCACCAAAACCCTGTGACAAAGGAAGGGAGGTACTCATTTGTTCCCAGTTTTCAGGTGTGGAAACTGAGGCCCAGAGAAGTTAAGTTTCTTGCTTGAGCTCACACAACATGAAAGTGGCGGAGCCAGGATTTGAACTCACAACCTCTTGATTCCAATTCAAGGCCTCATTCCCTAGTCCATACTCATTTATCCCACAGTGACTGAGTGCCAGCCCCAACCTGGGAGCTGGGAGGGCGTTAATAAAATTAACTAAGAAGCCCTGGAAGCCCAAGGCCTCACCAGGCCAGATGGATCCTCAAGGAGTGGTGATAGTGCTGTGCAGACTCAAAAATTGCAGGAGCACAAAGGTGGGCTCAACTAATCTCCTGGAGGACTCTTGGAAGACTTCCCAGAGGAGGTGACATCTGAAAGTTAGCCAGCAGAAGATGGGGCAGGAGGAACATTCTAGGTGGAAAGACCAGAAAGTGCAAAGGCCTGGAGTCCTGCTCAGAGAATAGTGAGCCAGAGGAATATGATGAGGGACGAGGCTGGGCCTGCCTGCAAAGGCCTGGAATGGCAAGAGGGTGGTGGCCCTTACCCACATGCCAGCTATACTCCCAGGATGGAAACTCCTCCTCCGGCTTCTGCCAGTGCCGATCCCGGAGGTAGGAGGCCTGGCCTTGGCCGTCGAGGGAGATGCCTTGGAAGAGCAGCTGCAGGGTGCGGGGGGACCTGCTTCATGCCTAAGCCCTCTGGTTTGGTCTGGCCTGATAGCCCCCGAGTTGCTCTTCAGGCCTGCCTGACTCTGTCTCCCTTGGGCGGAGGGCCCTGGACACCTACTCCCCTGGACAGCTGATCCTGGAGCCCCCTGGTCTCTGGCCATCCAACAGGTAGCTGGTGGCCTGGGATGGCCCCACTCCCAGACTGACCTGAAGGGGGCCTTTTGGAGCCGCTTCCTGGGCAAGGGTCCCTCCTTCAGGTGCTTGTGGCCATAGCTGGTGTTCCAGGCGACCTGGGCGGCAGTCTCCTTCCGGGTGTGCTCCTGCCGGCAGGCTTGCTTCTGGGAGGTGAATAGATCCCTCATGGCAGTGAGGGCAGGGGGGCGGGGGAGGGAGGAAACATTCTGCCGCCTATGTTTGCACTGCTGGTGCCTCATCTCCAAGGATACGTGCAGCCAATGAGGGCTGGGTTGCCAAGGCCCTGCCTGAGAGGAGAGGCTGGGCTGCTCAGGGCACTGCGAGCCACACACAGGCAGTGGGTAGGACAGACCAGACTGAAAAAAGGAGCAAAGGCCACACCTACCCAGGGTGCCTGGGAGGGGGCCCTGTTCTGCCCCAGAGGAACCCAGGGCCCAGGCCTTTCCTCCTCATACCCAGAGGATCCCAGGTGGCGCATGGGGTTCCACTGCCTCTATTCCATTCAGCAAACCCCAGTGTACACCTACTGCATGCCAGGCACCCAAGGGGGTCTAAAGAGAGGTCGTCTCCACTCCAGGAAGCTCTGGTTACATGGCTGCCGAGCCAACTCCTCACACACAGCTCTGCCACTTGACAGCGGTATGGCCTCATCTGTACAGCGAGATGATGGCGGGAACTACCCTTAGTGTTCAGAGAATGACGTTAGAACAGTGTTTAACAACTTGAGACAAACAGCACCTGGCACTGGGGAAGCCCTCTGTAAATGCCAGCTGATGATTAACAAGCACCTGCTAGGTGCCAGCTGCTAGGCAGCACTCCGTGTGCCTTAAGCCACCTGCGTGATTACTGGGGCTCTCAGAGCCTCCTTTTCAGGTGGGGAAATGGAGGCCTGGAGAAATGATGCGCCCCAGGGCACACTACTGGTGTACCCACTCTGTGCCAGGCCCTGAGCTGGGGCTTCACTGAGTGACTTCACTCAACGACTAATAGGCTCTTTTTAAAAACATATTTATTTATTTATTTATCTATTTATTTATTTGGCTGTGCCAGGTCTTAGTTGCGCCATGTGGGATCTAGTTCCCTGAACAGGGATTGAACCCCGGACCCACTGGACCACCAGGGAAGTCCCACTAATAGGCTCTCTTACGTCACTTTTCCAGGTGAGAAAAGTGATGCTCAGCAACATTAAATGGTCGCACTGGGATTGATTCCAAAGCCCACATCTCTGTTACAGACTCTCCCACGGAATGTGACAAGCATCGTGAGAGAGGTGCAGGCAGGGCGGGGCAGAGGAGGACCCACCAGTCCCCTCAACAGCACCATGAAGTCAGCCTTCTGGATCCTCACACCCTCTGCCTTCTTGAGCAGGACCCTCTGGGTGAGTACCAGTGAGAAAGAGGTAACCCACAATGCCCTGGGGCCACTTGCCTTTCCACTCTGCTGGGTATGCTCTTGTTTATTCATTCAACAAACATTCACTTGCTCTTGACCCTGTGCCAGACACACAGCCAGGTACTAAAGGGAGATGAGAAGGGACAGAGCCCACAGGCTTCCTGCCCTCAAGGTTTCTCAGTACAGGAGAGACAGATGCCTAACCAGGTGGATAGAGGGGCAGGCAGAGAATTTGGGGGATGGTCTGGGAAGTCTTCCTGGAGGAGGTGTCCCTTGATTAAGAACTGAACCATAAACACTGGTTCATGGCAACTCTCTTGCTGCAAGGTAGGTTGGGTAAGGACGGAGGGAGGAAAGTCAAGAGTTAGGGGGCTGGGGGTGGCAAGACCCTGGGGTGAAACGGTAGTGGGGTCTGGTGCCAGAACTCAAGAAAGCCTCCCTGGCCCAGACCGCCCCCACCCACAGACTGGTAAGCCCAGGCGTTCAGAGCACAAAGAGTGCAGAGGTGGGTGTCCCCCTCCTTGGGGCTTCGGAGACCCTGTGCCTTCCCCACCACCCGGGCTGCCCACGGGGCTTCAGCTTAAGGATCCAAGGCAGCCCCTGGTGGTCACTGCAGTAACAACAGCCCAGGCGGCTATCCTCCTGCCCAGTGGACAGGCTACCCCCAAAGGGAGGGGAGTGGGAGGGTGCAGAGAGGCAACCCCTGAAATGTTGCCTTCCAGTTGGCACAAGGACAGCCAACCGCCCACAAGGAGAGCCGCCTTCAGATTCTGTTCCCTTGTCTGCGGGCGCCCACCCTGTGCCAGGCCCTTGTGAGCAGCTTCAGGACGCCAGGTTTTAATTCAGGTTTCCCAGGTTTTAACACAACTTGATCATCGCTACCCTCTCTGAGCCCTGGCAAACTCCCCTGTAAAAATTTGCGGATAATCTTAAGAGTCAGTGCCTCATTGTTACTTAGGACATTTGTCTTACTGTAGATTTAAAAACTCATTTAAAAGCCACCAACAACCCCTGGGAAGGTGTGGAGGCGGCCCCCAGGTCTGTCTCTGGCCTAGGCCTGCGCTAGGGGAAAAGAGGTCACTGCAGCTCAGAAACAAGGGGAGGCCAGGAGTCGAGCAGGGGCACAGGTGCCTCCCAGCTTTCTGGCCACGCTCCCAGGCCACCAAGGACCCACTCTATCCATTTCCACTGATGATGCCCAACCCTAATCCCCAGCCTGGGGCTCTGTCCAAGACAAGGGCCTTTCCTAGGACTCAGTACTTGTGTCTTTAAAGTAGCCCCTCCTGGAATTAAGCTCTCAGAGCACTTTACACGAGTAATAGTAATTCTGTGAACCCTTACCGTGTACTGGATACAGTGAAATTCTTTCTGTGTGTTTTGTTGGTTAATCCTAAGAGCACTGTATGGGGCAAAAAATGGAGAAAAACTGAAGAAAAAATGGAGGCACTGTTTTCTGTGAGGGTAAACAATCAGCCGGAGGTCACAGCAGGACCAGGATTTGAACCCGCTGGCCTGTGCTAAAAACCACCACGCTAAACGGCTTCCCTACAAACTACGCTTCCTTTTGTGAGGTATCCCTTCCACTCTGACTTGGGGAGCTGAGTCTCCCCAAAACTCAGGCATCCCCTCCCCCAGCAGCTCTGGGTGAAGGAAGGTTTGCCCAAGTCAGTTGGGAGATGGATGTGTTGTGGGATCTTTCTAGAGGTTAATCTTAGAATGGTTTTTCCCATTATCTTCCCATTTTATGGATAAAGCCGCTGAGGCACAGAGGCGATAACTGCGTGAGTTGTCAGCTGAGACTGGAATCCAGACTTGCACCTGCAGCATCTGACCTGCTGCTTTCTGAGCGTTTCGCACACATTAGGTTCTTTTGCTGCTACTAGTGGGGCCTGAAGCAGGCATTTCCGGGGCTCGGTGCCTCTGCCAGGACTTGCCTCTCCTCTGAGATCATCCCACCAGCGTTCAGCATCAGCTTTGCCTTAAGAATGTCCACACTGACAGGGAGGGGTGTCCTGGTGCCCAGGGAAGGCGGTGGTCACGGCAGAGGGAGTAAAGTGGGCAATAAAAGGCCTGCGGGATTCTTTCATCTTTGAGCTTTGTCCTGGGGAGATAAGCAGGGCCGTTGGATGCGAGCCACAAATCAGGCTCGTAAACTCCCCATCTCCTGCCAGCCTGCTTTAGCGGAGAACTCTAGGAGAACTCTAGCGGAAGAAGGAAGGGGTGTGGGGTAGGCCACCCTAAATTCCTTGCACATGAGCCGGTCCCCTGTGGGCTCAGGGGCCCAGACAAAAGCCTTATCACAAAGCAAAAAGGATCCCTTTGTTTAGAAAGATTCCTCCCACCATGTTTTTGGGCAGCATCCTGAGACCAAAGCCAGAGAGAAAAAATCAGATTCAGGCTTGCCTTGAGCGATGTGACATTTTCACTCCCTCTTGGAGTTATGAGTTGCTATTGTGAGGAAAAGAAAAAAATTAGCTAAACAAGCTGTTTCTGGGAGAGTTTTCATTAGTTGAAATGCTCTGATTACAAAGCCCCTTCCCCCCACAAGTTAATGGAGACTTGGAAAGATTTCATTCCTTTGGCTGAGCACTAAGGCCAAAGGGCACTTAAATTAACGATCTTGCTCCCCATTTTAAAATACAAACTGGACTCCCCTGGTGGCACAGTGGTTAAGAATTCACCTGCCAACACAGGGAACGAGGGTTCAAGCCCTGGTCCGGGAAGATCCCACATGCCACAGAGCAACTAAGCCCGTGCGCCACAACTACTAAGCCTGTGTTCTAGAGCCCACGAGCCACAACTACTGAAGCCCACATGCCTAGAGCCTGTCCTCTGCAACAAGAGAAGCCACCGCAATGAGAAGCCCGTGCACCGCAACAAAGAGTAGTAGCCCCCACTCGCCACAACTAGAGGAAGCCCGCGCAGAGCAACGAAGATCCAATGCAGCCAAAAATAATCTAAGAAAAAACAAACTTGGGGGGTTGACAAGGATTGAGCACTCATTTTGCCACTAACCTTTACTCTGCTAACTTTTTAAACTTAATTAATTAATTAATTTTGGGCTGTGTTGCGTCTTCGTTTCTGTGCGAGGGCTTTCTCTAGTTGCGGCAAGCGGGGGCCACTCTTCATCGCGGTACACGGGCCTATCACTGTCGTGGCCTCTTTTGTTGCGGAGCACAGGCTCCAGACGCGCAGGCTCAGTAGTTGTGGCTCACGGGCCTAGTTGCTCCGCGGCATGTGGGATCTTCCCAGACCAGGGCTCGAACCCGTGTCCCCTGCATCGGCAGGCGGACTCTCAACCACTGCACCACCAGGGAAGCTGATACTCTGCTAACTTTTAAGGCTGTGCAATTTTCAAGGCAAATTAAATCCCTATGTGCCCAACTCATTTTGCACCAGACTCATCAAAATGTGGCTTTCAAGGCCCCTTTGAAGTCTTAAGACTAGACACATGGTCAAGGGCCCACGTGTTTACAAACGCACTGGAAACAAAGGGAAACGTTAATAAAATGTTTCCTTCTTGGCAGCACTGCTGATGAGTGCTTCACGGGGTTGCAGAGGGAAACTGGATGAGGAAGAGGAGGGCGTCTGGGCTTGGAAGGGGCCAGGCCTCCTCTGGCTTGGGGATCTCTGCAGGGCAGGTGGCAGCTGCTGTCTGCCTAATCTCCACCAGCCACCAAAAGAGCGATCGTCCAGCCAACCCTTGGTAGGAAAGGGGCAAAGTCAGCCAGTGAAAGTCAGAAAGGGCCTGGCACCGCTGGTCCAGGGTCAAGTTTCAGTTTTCAATGTGTCTGCACAAACAACAGCCGGTTCCCACAGCAGGAAGTCCAGGTGCAGATAACGGTTGCCCTGTGGTTCTAGCCACTGACCAGTAGAGAGATGCACAAATTTCACTCTGAGACGTCTTTGACGTACCCGTCGGGGGAAAACCAGGTGCAGCCCCAGGTGCTAACAAGCGGCCCGTGGAGGAGGCACATCACCTGGCAGGGTTTGATCATAGAGAGCAGCGGCCAACACTCTCACAGCTCCCAGTGGGATTTCATCTGACCCTCACGACCACCCCAAGGGGGGCACAATCTGAGAGGTGAAGCAAACTCCTCAAGGCCACACAGCCAGGGAGCACCCGAGCCAGGACTTAAGCCCTAGACTACCTGATGCCAAAGTCCAGCTGTTAACTTACAAATGCGGTCTCCCCAGAAACCACCTGGCTTCAAGCTGGGCCCCTGTTTTCTTTTTTGGGCAAACTCAGCCGACTGTTGCCTCTCCAGACCCACTGGGCAGAGCCTGCATTCCCCAAAGCCCACGGGCCTCCTGCGGTCCAGGACCAGACATTCACGGTGCAGGCCCACAGATAAGGGTGCTCCCTTCAGAAGGACGGGCAGGAGGAACCTCCTTTTCTCCAACCCTCCTCCCACCTCTCAGAGGGACACAAATTGCCATCCTTGATCAACAGCCAGGTGTCAGGAAGAAACACACAGAAAGATCTAGCGTCTTCCTTCCCTGCCCTTCCGTCCACTGCTCAGCCCCAAAACAAGGCTGGGGGTCCAGAACAGACTTCCCATCATCATAGCAACTGTCAGAGGCTTGCCTGGGGGGGGCGGCTCCTGGGTCCCCTTCCTTTTGTACGCCTGCTCCCACGGTGGGATAAGCAAGGAGGCAGAGCTTCCACTCTGGGGACAAAACGGCAGGGGGCCCAGGGTCTGCCCCAAGTGAGCTTTGGGACTGCAAACATGTCAACACAGCACCTGAGTTAGTGTCGTCACCATAAAATCATGTCACAGCACTGCTGTAGGGCAAGAGGAGGCAAGGGCTAAGTGTGTCCTAAGCACACAGCAAGGAGAAGCTTCCCGAACAGAAAGGAGGAAGAGGCAGAGAGGATGGAGGGAAGGCGGCACCACCAATTCCAAACCCTGCTGTCCAAGGGCGATGGGATGACAGGTGATACTGCTTCCCTATTTCAAGGGTTTCCCAGGTCATCAGGAAAAAGACTCTTTCTCTTACCTTTTTTTTTTTTTTAAAACCATAGCCTTCCCCTCAGTGGGTTTCATATCTGGAACTCTTAACCAGGGCAAACCCTAGCAAACCTCTCCGGGAGGCTGTGTTGGTGCCAGGACCCCTCACCCTGATAAATTCACACTGAGGCCTGCGGAGAAACAGAACGTCCCCCCGCAAAAAAGAGGCGAGGCTCCCTGTTAAGACAAGTTGCTTAGCCTGTGTTCTTTCGGCCAGGGTTTGGGAGAGCCGGTCAGAGACGCAAACCATTTACCAAAGGACACCATCCAAGAACACCTGGGGAGCTTATGGAGCAAACGCTGTATTTAATAAGTTATAAGATACAATTTACAGTTGGCATTTGGTTCCAGTTTTGCTTCCACATCCCGGTTTACGAAGCCTGTGGTCCTTTCACATCAGGCTTCGGGCCACTCCAGTTCCTAACAGGTGGGCTTTGCCAACACTCACCCTCAGCTGCTACACCTCGGGGAGGGTCACCCACCTCACCCTGTCCCATCCATGGACACACTCGAGGTGACAGTGGCCACCTCCTCAGGACGAAACAGCAAATCTGAAAGGGCTGCCGGCCCAGACCACACTACACATCTGGGCCCTGCGGTCAGGCAGTCCCCGAGTGCTTTCACTTTATTCCAAAGCAGGTCTGCAAGAAGGCATGCAAAATGCCTGATACCCCCCATTTTCAGAATTTTGCACCTGCTTGCTATTGATTTCCAAAGAGCCTCGGGTGACATGTGGTCAGGGCCAAATATGCTTTCATTATTTCTGCAAATGGTAAAGGACCACCAATGAGCTGCTGTCCTTCCCTCCCCTGTTATTCCCTGACTTTCAGGCCAAAGGTTGGCAGGAGTTTCCTTCTATAATTATCTTCCAGAAAAAGTTCACGCTGGGGCTGCCTGGGGGTGAGTGTGGAGTGTTATGTCACGTGACAGGCCTCTGCTAACACCTGGACCCACCTGCGGTGTCTCTGGACATGCTGGTGAGACTCATCAAACAGACAAATGGCTGGAGCGTATGTTAAGAACAGGGCTAGTGTTGGTTAAAAAAAAGGGGGATCTTTGGCAAGTGGGGGGGCTGCTTGCCACTGCAGAATTTCCTCAGACCCAGCGACTGAAACGGACTTTGAAAACAACAGCAAAGACATGGCTGCCAAGATGGTCACATGCAATGACTCTGCAGGGAAATAAGTAGCAGGATGAGGAGAGAGGCACCAAGAAGCCATTTCGGCCAGTCTGTCACCTCGGACACTCTGCCCTTTGAGAGATGGGGGCGGGGTGGCAGTAGTGTTAAAACTGGTGTCGCCCAATGGCCTTTTCTTACGTGATAGGGTCATCTTCTTTTCTAAACGACAACATAAACTAGGTGTCCCCATTTTCCCTGCCCTTCCTCCCAGTCTTGTTTTGCAAACTGACTAGCCAACTTCATGTCTTAAAAATATCAGCCTTGTCTGTTCTTGTTCTGTCTGCAGGGGGTGATCTGTGCCAAAAGAGGTCCAGTTTGCCGGGCCTATTGAACAAATTTGCATTTCCTGAGTCCCCAACATGACCCTGAAGAGTCAAGTTTAGGACTTCTTTCTGAAGGTACTTAAAAAAAAACATGGCAATGTTTTCGGGATGGGGTTTCAGACCCACAAACGGGCTGGAGGACTTTGTATAAAACGAGTTACAAACAAGCAACAAAAGCAACCACCAGAACGCCTCCCAGGACTTGATGAGAACTGTTTTAAGGCACCGTGACATGGAAGGGGCTGCCAGGGATGTGCTCCTCTCCCCACTTCACGGCCAGAACGTAATCCCCCTTCTCCTTGACGATGTAGGTCACACTGTATTGTTGGTTGCCCACATGCTTCATGGAGACCTCTTCACAGGGGGTGGTGGGCCCGTGGACCCCGATCAGCAGCATGTTGGAACCTGGGAGGCAGAGGAAGGTGGTTACTCCATGAAGATGCATCCCAGAAGGCAGAGGAAGAGGGGGGGCTATGGGAGCCAAAGGAAAGATACCAGTTACTGCCTGTTAAGCTTCTCTGATGATGCTGGGGACCTTTGAGAGGTGGGAGAGTGCAGCAATTACGAGCAGGACTCTTATGGGTTCAAATCTCTGCCCTGCCACTTCCTGGGTGGGTGACCTTGGACATGGAACTTCCCCTCTCTCTGCCTTAGCTTCCCCATCTGTAAACAGGGGATGACACTAGCACCTACCTCATGGGCTTCTTGTGAGGTTTAGAGGAGTTATTGTATGTGAAGCCCTTAGCACACAGTAAAGGCTATGTAAGTGTTGGCTACTCTGATCTCATTTATTCTCACGAGAACCTTCAGGAAGGTCCTATGACTATTCCCATTTTAGAGCAGAGGAAACTGACTTTTAGAAAGAGATTTATTAAGTTTCCCATGGTCACTCGGCTAATAAGCTTTGGAAATTAAGGAAGGAAGGAAGAAAGGGAGGGAGGGAGAGAGGAAGGGAGAAATAAGTAAGTGGTGAAGCCAGCTTTCCAGCCCAGATGTGCTAGATGCCAGAACCCAGGCAACTATCATTGACACCCAAATAAATACCCAAGTTCAAATTGCAATTACAGCAATTAGTGACAGAGGAGAGGCCAGGTTACTGAATGCAATGAGGATAACACGACCTTCCCTATGTACCTTGAGGTCATTTGGAAAAAATCAAGAGGCAAATCATTTAAAAATATTAAGTGCAGGACAGGGCAATGAACACGGTTATTTGCAAATGTCTGGGTTACATGGGTGGGTGGGCACTGCAGACCAGAGCAGGAAAGACCAAAGTACACAGAACAGAGGGTGTCGCCCCATGCCCTCCATTCCCTGAGCAGGGCCAGGCTGCCTACCGGCTTTGCTGCAATCCACCAGGAAGGAGCTCTTCTGGCCCACAAATGCCTTCGAGAGCCCCGCCCCCTTGGAGGTCACCTTGCTGGCATCCGAGGATGCCTTGGGGATGGCGCTATAGCAGGTCTCCGTGGAGGACCTGGTCACTGACTCCACCAGGATGGATGAGGTCTCGTTGGCTGAGCCGGGGCTGACCAGGCGCTGGCCTAGGACATGGAAGGGAGAGAAGCAGGCATGACTGACCAGACAAGGCAAGTACCCCATGCAGAAGCCCCAGGAGAGCCCCGGCTCCCCAGCACCTGGATCCAAAAGCCACCACACCCCTACCTCACGCCCTCCAACACCTGGATCTAAATGCCACAACTTTTGCATCTCACCCCCCATAATGTCTTCTATGGGGTTCTGGGGTCCTGCCCCACACAACTAAGATCTGGCTTTCTGGGTATATGGGAGAGTCTGGCCTTGGCTGACTTGACCTGGAAGTCCTTCCAGGTCATAAGCACGTGCCTCCAGGAATATAGCCACGTGCCACCCTATGGAATGGACAACTTTCCATGTATATAAAATACTCTATATATAAGCAGTGTAAACATGTGGGAGGACATTGACAAAATACCAAAAATGATTCTGCATATTTTTTTTTTTTTGGGGTGGTGCAGCGGAGCTTGTGGGATCCTAGGTCCTTGACCAGGGACTGAAATTGCGCCCTCGGCTGTGAAAGCGCTGAGTCCTAACCACTGGACTGCCAAGGAGTTCCCCTCTCGGCATATTAGAAGATGATTTTTCTATCTGAATTTTTAATTTACTTAATTTTAATTAAATTTTCTGCAATGAACCTATGCTATTTATATGACAGTGAACCAAGCAGAAAGAGACACGTGGAAGGAATTCACCGCAATATTTATGGTGGTTACCTTGGGTGGTGGGCGGTGAAGTGGTTTTTACTGTTTGGTATTTTTTCCAGTGATCTGAAGGAGGCACATTTTTATAAATTTAATAAAAACTTTTGATTATTTTAAAAGTGAAGGTTAGAAATGAGGGGAATTTTCAGGCCCTGACCTAAACAAATACGTAAGATCTCAAATATGTAAACATTCTTTCTTTTCTGTTTGAGACAGAAAACCACCTAATGTGCTTTCTCAACTTCTACACCCCTACTCTGCCTGCTTATTTTGCAAGTTTTCGAACATGCAGTCACTCTGACATGTCCTACCATTTCTTTACATTCAAGATTCAAAGCAGATTCAACATCTCTAAAATCATCCAGTTTCTACTATCGAATAGCTCTGCTGATAATCTGACAAGATCACCTCCACAGGGGGAAGAATAACTTTTAAAGGTGTCTGTGGTTGTTACCTGTCACCTTGGCCTTGAACGGGCTGCCCATGATGTGGTTGGGCCCGCCATATTTGACGCCAATTAGGTAGCTTCCAGGAGCCATAGGGGTGTACATGACTTTGTACCCTTCGGGGGTTTCCTGGCAATCCATTTTAACCTTGGACGGGCCTTCAATGGTGACGGACAATGTCCCTGGCCCTGCTCGGGTGGTGTTGATGAAAAATTCAGACTGGATACCTGGGAGAAAGGAGGCAGGAATAAAGATCACGTGGAAGGTTTGGAGGGATGGGGAGGGTGTGCTTTGGGGAGCGTTCTGGGGGCCCTAAAGCAGTGGCGGGGCACACGGAGGTTCCCTCTCAGAGGGGTCACCTTGGTGGCACGGGAACCCACCAGTACTAGCTCTGAGCTGCTGGTGCAGAGAACCTCAGGTCCTGGGGGATGGTAACCCCTTTCCAAGGCCCAGGCAGGAGTGTGGCCAACATTCTGTCCACAAGCACGCACCGCCTCGTTTTCTCCTCTGGGCACGAGCCGTGGCTGAGGGCGAGAAGCCTGAGTCATCAATGAGAGCCTGAAATGCTGCTTCTGCCCCCAAGGGCCAGCTCTGCCCACAAGGGTGGGGGAAGCGTGGGCCCCTCTGACCTTTCCTTTCTCCTCTGGTTGGACTTGGAGAAGCCCAGGCAGCCCAGCGCTGCCTCCTTCCTCCTCAGGCTCCTAGCCCCAGACACCACGCTGAAGACCGGGGTAGCCGCTGGGATCTGCCAGCCCTGCCACTTTGCCTTGAACACCAGAAACAAGAACAGGACCAGAACAGCAGCTCCTGCTAATACCACTGGCACCACTCCGGCTCCAGATCCTGTGCCCATCATTTTACACACCCAGTGATTCGTCTTTAACAAACGACAATGAGGCTCAAGGAGGTTCAACCACATGCCAATCAGAGCTACATGAGAAAGGGGCAGAGCTGGTACTGAAGCAAGTCTGAGGGGGTTCAGACCCCAGGCCCGTCTCCTGGCCTCTGGATGGGCAGCGGGGCTGCCTCAGATGCCCTAACTGCAGCTCCAGGACATCCTACTTCTTGCCTGCCTGGTCCATGAGGGCCTCCTGCACAGACATCCTCCCTCGTGACAGAAGGAAAGCTGGGCCAAAAGACAGTGCCAACCAATGACCACTGTGGCGTTCCTGCCTGAGCCCAAGGCCCTGAAAAAGGCCGCACTCCCTCAGGCCCCTTTCTAGTTCAGAAGGGGAAGAGGCGGTCAGTCACCAGCCGCACACCTGCTACAGTGCCCTCTACGGGGCATCCCCAGCATAGCATGCTGCGGGGCTGGGCTTCTTCTAGAGCCCTGGACGCACCCCAGCTGGGAACTATTTTGGTTTAATTATAGCTCGGAGGCTGCCGGAGAAAGAATTACTGTTCTGGTTATCAATAAGACAAAGGAGCTGCTATCATGCAACCCGGAATACAACCCAGATGTTT
This sequence comes from Neophocaena asiaeorientalis asiaeorientalis, assembly GCF_003031525.2. Lineage (NCBI taxonomy): Eukaryota > Metazoa > Chordata > Mammalia > Artiodactyla > Phocoenidae > Neophocaena > Neophocaena asiaeorientalis. Next base: position 6,126,015 of record NW_020173377.1, on the reverse strand, counting down.
CTGGAAAAGCTCCCGAGGCTCCTGTCCCAGCACCACCCCCTCACCCGGCCTCCACAACTGTCTCAACCTTGTCTCTATACTGTGCAGCCCAGGAGCCCTTCACTCAGCCGCTGCCCTGCTGAAGCAAGGGCGTTGGGGGAAAGGGAGGGGGCATTCAAACAAGGGACAGCGTTTCCAGGAAGCAGCTGCAAGTGACAGCAAGGAAAGATACTTTTAAAGTGAAGATGAAAAGACCTGGCTGCAGTAGAAAGGACAGGATTGCTCCATTCCTAAGAAACATCAGTTCATCCTGATTGTGAGGGTCCAGAGAGGAAGATGAGGTGGGAAAAGAGAAATAAGGAATTACAGGGCAAGAGCAACCTATCAGGTGGGCTCCTTTATTATTCCCATTTTACAGGAACCAAGTGGAGGCTCAGTGAGGTCAAATAACTCACCCTAAGACACACAGCTGGGGAATGGCTGAACTGGGGTTTAAACATAAGGTCTGTCTAACCTGGAGCTAATGCACTCGCCTGAGAGCAGATGGGAGAAAGAAAATCCGCATGCAGGAGTCCCTCTCATCACCACCTCCAGCCAGAATCAGTACCCCAGACATCTCTGGGCATGGCGGTGTTCCCCTGTACCCCCGTGTATATACAGATGAGTTCCTGTGAGTTTAATGCATGTTTAATGCAGCCCTACTCCATCTTCAAGGTGGGTGAGGGGTAACGGGAGGGAAGGAGGCTCTCCCCTTACATCTCGTGCACACTGGGGTTTCTGGGGCATTTCATCAGGAAAATGGCTCTTCCAGCCAGAGAGTCTGGAACTCCCTGGTCTAACTCCTGACCTTCTCAGTCCCTCTGCAGCAGACAGTCCCACCCCAAATTCTCCACATTCCCCTGCTCTAAAACCTGCAGAACTGACCATTTAAAGCGTGAGCCAAGAGATACCGCCAGCCCACCCATAAAAACACAGGGAAGCTTGCTTTGTTCCGAAGGTCAGGATGCAGGCCCTCCAGCAGCCGGGCAGAGACACCTTTTCATTCCACACACACTGCAGCTGTGTAATACTGGGATGGATATTTGGGAAAAGGCCTGGGAGCGGGAGGGCTAGAAAAACAAGACACCTTCCCCTTGACAAGAGCAATATTTACACAGGATTTGAAACAGGCTTGTTCTGTACCTCTCCCTCCTGGCTGGAAGTCTCCCTGCAAGACCAGCTCCTTCCCTCAGTAGCATCCAGTGCTGGCAAAGCACAGCCTGAAACCTGAGCTCCTGAGAAGGCTTGTGAACAGCCAAGAGGAAGCATGAGAGGCCCTGGGCACAGCAGGTATGGCCCAGCAGGGGGATGGGTGGCTGCTGGCAGCAAAGGAGACCTCAGTGGCTGCTGCGGGGCCTGGACCAGGGCCTGCTGGGGCTCCAAGTGCCAGGAGGACCCCACCTGGGCTTCAAGGGTGGATGGCTTGTCAGGAGCCAAACGCCTGCACTACTGCCTGGGGACCTTCCAGGGCAGCTGGGAAGATAGGTGTCCTTGTGTAGGACACCCCACAAAGCAGGCCAGGGATGTAGCCACTGCCTCGGGGCGAGCCAGCCATTTAGGGAGGCAGCAAAACTCAGGGGTTAAGTGAGCAGGCCTTGAGGTTGCGAACCTGGACTGGTTCTGGCTCTGCCCGCTCCAAGCTAAGTAAGCTTGGGGAGTGACTCAACCTTTCTGAGTTCTCACTTTGCTCATCTGTATAATGGACATTGCCTAGGGTGAAACAATACAGTGCCTTTTACAAAGGGCAAGCTGCTGGCCCAGAGTTCAGTGTGGAGCCAGACAGGATGGGCCTGGGGACATGAGAAGTACTCATGCAGACCCTGTGGGAGGTTTTGCTGAGGCCACTGCTTTGGCCAGAGTTGCAGGGTGGCACACCAGCCGGTCAGTCACTCCTGCACCCGGGCAGGGCCCCTCGTCCCCTTACGACACTCGCTCCACAGGGCTGGATGCCGGGAAACCATGGCCACTCATCCCCTTGCCTGTGGGTCTGCTCTGTCCCACTCACCATGTGGGGTAGGGGGGAGACTAACAGCAAAATGTGCACACACAAGGAACTCAAGAATCCTTCCTAAGAGGCCCCAAAGTAACACTCAGACGCAAACTGCGTCCCAGTGAGTCCACACCTGCAAAGAAACGTAAGTGGACAAGCTCCCCACCCTGGCACTTTCCGTAACAGTGACACACTAGACACCCCTGATGCCCACCTCTACATTCACGGTATGGACACTAACTATAGCCATTACAAGGCAGGTAGATCTGTAGGTTTTGACATGGAAAGTTCCCTAAGATGTCAAGTGACAAAAGCAAGTTGTACTGAAATACAAATAGCACTAAGACTATTTCTATAAAATAAAACTCCATGTCTACCTTTTTAACAAACCGACTAGCTAAGCAACCAAGTGGCCAAGAATGAAGACCAACAAAGAGACAATTGGAAGGTCCTCCCCTGATCTGTTAAGCCGTGTTTCCTCCTGGACCCGGAGGGAGGGAGGGAGGAGAAGCAAGATGGAACTTTACATACTACCTCACTGCCAGTATTTTTCACAATCAAACGTGTTCCATCTGTGGCAAAGACTAAAAAAGAATTTGACTGTTTTCGTCTTTTCTCCTCCCCCGTTAGGATTAGAATAAAAAGGAGCCAGGCTGTGACAGGTCTTACTGCCGACTGAATGTGTTGCTAGGAGGCCAGGATCCACTAAAGGAGCTGGTGGGTAGGGGACCTCTCCAGAGGCCCGTTACATGCATCATGAACTCTGTGCAGGCAAAGGAACCCTCAAAACAAAAGATGCTGTGTTGTATTCCCTATCAGTGTCCCGGTCCTAAAAGAATCTGGCAAAGGAAGACAGCTGCAGCACAACGAACAGTAATGAGCTGTGAGAACGCAGCCATCAAGCCCTCACTCTGGATTTACCGCAGGTCAAGCGAGAGCCTCCCAAGGGTGCATTACTGAAGTTTCCCTGGGGAGAGAGGGTGGCAGGCTTCCCGGGGGCTTGAAGAGTTCCACCTGCTCTTCCCCGGGGACAACTCCGTTAAAGACAAGAGGCAGAGGCAGTGTGTTACCTGTGGTGCCCCCCTCGAGCCCTGAGCCGTAGGCGGACACCAAGGCAGGGTTCCCCGCTTGTCCGGGTTCCCCGACTCGTACTTTGAAGGGACTTCCAACCACGTGGCTCCCGTTGAACTTGACGTCGATCGTGTGGACACCATTCTCGTGGGGGATGAAGCGAACAGCATACTTATCTGGGAGAGTGAACAAAGGCACAGGGTAAAAGTGGGCCCGTGGACCCGACCAAGGTGGGTGGGGACAAAGGACAGGAGCCCAACCCGAGAGGGCCGATTTTACATCACTAATAAGAAATGGCCCTACTGCAAGCCTGGCACCCAATATGTTGGTGATCAAAACCAGATGGGCCTATTTGTCTGTACCTAGACAGCTCTTTGGGAAATGCATCCACATCTCAAATTCTGTGTTTAATCCTCTGTGGCTTTGGCCTCAGAAAAACACTTCCTTTATGAAAAGCTCACTTCTGGCGCAGTTTCTCTGCTTAGCCGGGGGAAAAAATGGTTCCAACTGAGACTAATGCTCCTTAATTAAGCTCCAAGCTAGCAACTGCCCCACAGGGCAATGGCCAGGTTTCTTACTGTGTGTTTGGCTCACAGCACGTGGTAAGATGATCTATAAACTGAAATGGGCACCTAGAATATCCTTCCACCATGCACCACTTGACCACCCCTTCCTCCTTGAAGTGCTCCCAGCTGGGATGCAGAGTCTGTTCTCCTCCAGTCAGTCTCTCAGCCTCTCCCTGGCTCCTTGTACCCTCCATCCCCTTCAGAACTTTTGTTGCTCAAAGCTCCACCCAAATCCTCTTGTCTTCTCCTCTGGACTCTCTCCATATGGAGCTGCCACCCATATCCTTCAACACTGCACGTCCCCCATCAGTCCCCAGCTGGTACCCACCCCTCCTCTCTGAAAGCCAATGTGCTACAGGGAAAAGTGATCCCACCCCCATGTCCACATATGGTCCTTGATTGGGTCAAATTAATGTGGGATAGCAGGGGGAGAAATCCCTCTTTCCCCAAGCCTAAGTCAATTAGCACATGGCATTTAGCCACACAGGAAGGGACTCAGGAACAGGCATGTATGTTCAGTGAGATAGGAGGGGAGGTTTGCTGGAGGCTTCTGCAAAAGGAGCATCTAAGACTTCTGGAGAAAGAATCTTGAGGAGAGAATGTCTCTCTTGATTGGTGCTGTGTGCTGCTGCAGCCACCTTACCACCAAGAGGCAGGCCACTTTCAGAATGAGGTCCACAAATCAGAAGAAAGAGCAGAGATGTTCGGGGCCTTGGAGAATACAGCTGGATGGCTGAATTCAATTGGTGCTGAAACCCATCTTAGATCTTGAACTTTCCACTTACGTGAATTAACAGACCCCCTAGTAATGGACCATGTGTGTCATGGACCCCCTTTATTATGTGAATTGGCTTGAGATGGGTGTTCTGTAATTTGTCACCAACGGCATCCTAACTGTGTCAGGCTGGTGGTCTCAGACACTGCTGGGGCTTCAAATACTGCCTGGGGCTGAGGACACCATATCTCACTTGGTGGCTAAATTCCAATGCAGTAGAGATCTATTAAATGTTCCCACTTGGATATCTCAGGGACACTGAAAAACCTCTCAAAAAATAAAGTATTAAACTCTGTAAGGCAGTGACCCGCCCTTGCTCACCCATGGCTGCTGTCCTGAGCTTTGTTAACTGCATCATCATTTTTCTACCCCATCACCAAGCTACATGTAACCTTTCTGAATTCACTTTCATTCCCTATGGCCAATTGGTCACCAAATGTTATAGTTCTCTGACCTCAAGTCCTTCCTCTGCATTTCTAACACTGCTGATTAATACTGTTTTCTCAAATGGACCACTCTGCGAGCGTCGGCTTACCACCTTGCCTTTCAGATGTACCAACACATTCACCATAATGTGGTCAGACTTAAACCATTATCTGACCAGATCTGGGTTTAAAGCCCACACATTTGTTCCTTCTGAGGCTCCCCACTGCCCTTTCTTTCTCCGCCCAGTGCGAGGAAGATGTCTAAATGCCAACCCAGGCCCCAGGTGTCTACCCTCGCTGCACGCAGAGCAGGGCACACAGTAAACGCCCAATAAGGGCAGTGGTCACAGGGCTCTTCCTCGTGTATCAGGGCCCATATTCAATGTTACCTCCTCTGAGAAGTCCTTCTGACCTTGTCAAAGCAGAAACCCTTTTCCTCTCCTGCTCTGACCATCTTTACCATTTGGTTCTCAATTCTGCTGTGCTGTTGGTGATCAGCTGGGGTCCTCACCTGTGCACTGCACCTTTCTGGCTCACACTCTTTAGGTCCTCACTAGACTCTGTGCTCCTCCCTGAAGGCAGGAATCATGACTTCCTCAGCCTTACCTTCCTGTCAAGTCTCTGATACTTAATAAATGTTCACTAGAAAAATGGTCTCGTTGAAGTTGATTGACATCACAGAATTCCATACACCAAGGTAGCGAGCAAGAGAATCTCATGCTACTAAGTCCTACTGGGGACCCAGATTCTCTCTTTCCTTTTTTTTAGCCGCACGGCTAGCGGGATGTTAGTTCCCCAACCAGGGATTGAACCCGGGCACTCAGCAGTGAAAGTGCAGAGTCCCTGGACCACCAGGGAATTCCCCAGATTCTCTTTTCTTAATTTACAGCAATCAACCTTTTTCTCAGAGTAAAGAGAGATCAGAGTGTACTTATTCATTTCATAAGGTAAACAATAAAGATCTGTGGTATTTTATTAAAATATGAGAGAACATCACAATGAATGTCATGTGAAAGAAATCTGAAAAACAACTGAAAATAAAGAAGTATTTGTTTAAAAAAAAAAAAAAAAAGCCTGCCCCTGGCAAATGTTTATACCCTAATTTATAAACAGTGTCTGGCAACAGCAAAGGAAATCCCAATGCCTCGCAGAGGCTGATGACCCCTCCGTCAGGATAGGTGTTTGCAGAAACATTCCTGGTGCGGGCGCTGGTGCTTACCTGGCTCCAGCTCAGACACGTGGCATTCCTCCACGGCTCCAGAAGGGCTGTGCACCTTTGCATCGATCTTGCCTTTTGCCCCATTCAACCTTATAGCAAAGGAGGCTGGCTGGTTAACTTTTAATCCTGATTCCTGAGAATTTAATACATGAGATGCGTTACAGCCCTCGGCGTTCTTGCTCATCAGCATACACCGACCCAACCCAGGATTCCAGCAGGGGGACAGTTCTCATGCAAACAGGCCTGGAATATGTTTTCCTACATAACACCTGGCAACAAAAGAGCAGGTTGAGTAATTCCACGTTTCTAGCGTTAAATATAAGAAAGCAGAGACACACATCTGCATGGTCTTGTATGTAAACCATCTTGATTCAGAGATGGTTCCTAGGTTTGGGGACTTAAGACATCCTGGCCAGCAGGATTACAGTTTCAGCATCCCAGACAAGAGCTGTACAGGCCAGAAAACCCAGAATCTTCCAGATCTGCCCCCTCCCTCAAAAAAGAAGAAAGAAAGAAAGAAAAAAAAGACTTCCTCCCCCCACCGCCTTTTTAGGAGGAGGCTGGCAGCTGATAAAACCCTGCACTCACTAACATGAACAAAGGCTTTGTATCTCAAGGGTGGAGATGCAGAGAACTTTTAATAAACTTGTAAAGGGCCACACATGATTTTTCTTTCATGCAGTACTGCACAGTGGCTAAAAACCAGCAGAACCTGGATTTACTGCCATTTCCTAGCTACATAACTAAACTGTTGAACCTGTTTGAGTCTCAGTTTCCTCCTCTGTAAAAACAGGTATAATAACCAAATCTACCTCAGAGAGCTGCTGTGAGGATTCAACGAAGTTATGCATTCAAGGCACTCAGCACAGGGCCTGGTCCATACATAGGAAAGTTTAAAAATGTCAGCTCCTATTAACATGCATTTAGAAGTTGTTAGTCCCCCCAAAAAAGCCATGGGAGAAGTGTAGCTTTTGCTCTTGAGTAGATCAGTTTCACTCTCCATGCTTTGTCTTGGAAACTACATCCTCTGCTGGGAGAAGGGGATTGGAAGTTCAGATGCTTAAGATATCTTAAGATTGGCCAATCCTGAATAGCAAAATTTTACAAGCCAGCAGTTTTGATGTAAACATGGTTGGACAGCTACTCAGATGATAACTCTAAAGCAGCAGGGCTCACACTTAATGTGCAACCGAGGGTCTTGTTGAAATGCAGATTCTGATTCAGTGGGTCTGAAACGGACCCTGGGACTCCATGTTTCTAAGAAGTTCCCAGGGGATGCTGAGGCTGCTGGTCCAAGGATCACATCTTAGCTTCAAGGCGCTATAAGCAGTGCTGCCTCGTTCAGTAGTCACTAGCCACATGTGGTTATATACAGTTAAATTTAACTCAATTAAAATTAAAAACTCAGTTCTGGACTTCCCTGGTGGTCCAGTGGTTAAGAATCCGCCTGCCAATGCAGAGGACATGAGTTCGAGCCCTGGTCCGGGAAGATCCCACATGCTGCGGAGCAACTAAGCCCGTGAACCACAACTACTGAAGCCCATGTGCCAAAATTAACTGAAGCCCAGGCGCCTAGAGCCCGTGCTCTGCAACAAGAGAAGCCACTGCAATAAGAAGCCCACGCACCGCAACGAAGAGTAGCCCCCCCCACTCGCGGCAACTAGCGCAGCAACGAAGACACAACACAGCCATAAATTAAAACAAACAAACAAACAAAAAAACTCACTCCCTCAGTTACACTAGCCACATTTCAAGGGCTCAAGAGCCACATGTGGCTCATGGCTACCATACTGCTCATCAGAGATGTGGGACATTCCCACTGCTGCAGAACATTCTACTAGACTGAGCTGCCCTAGAGGTTACAGATGACGGAGGACTGAACACAAAATTAAGGAGTCTCTGATCGCCAGACCACCCCCAGGCCACACCCTCCCCTACAGAATGCCAGCCGACTCCAATTTTCTAAAAAGTCTCAAAAGCAAGACAAAACAATACACGCCTCTCTTTCCTAACCAGCACCAGATGTTGCCGTGCAGCCTTGCCAATAAATCTCCAGTAAATAATTTACATATCACTTGGCATCAAGTGACGTGGGGAGAACAGGGGACAAAGTTGACACACAGGTCCCTCCTGTTGTGGCAGCTGGTTACACAAGCTTGACGGACATACCAGCCTGATGCATACCTGTTTAAATATTTTATGACCAAACTGTTATAAGAGGACTCTGCGGAAGCTTCTTGGAGCCGACTTCTCCACATCAGCTCCTTTTGGACAGAAGCGTTTACGTTACCTGAGTTCACTTGCCACTAAATCCTCAAGAAGGAGATAAACGCCTCACAAGAGCCAAAAGAAATCTTCCAGATGCGTGAAGGCAGCTCTTTGCCCTCAACAAATGCCAGCTTTATCTCCCTCCGTAGGGTTTAGTTAAGTTGGCCACAGAAGGAACTTCTGTTAAGAAGCCTTTAAATGAAACACAAGAAAAACATCTGCACCACAGTGACCAGTCAGTATCCTTGGTACTCTCCAGATGAGGCCGCTTCAATCTGTAGACCGTGACCCTGGTCTGGGTTCTGTTTGGGTTCCCTAATGTTTGAGACAACTAGCAGTACCAGTCCCCCTCAGGGGAAAGTGAGACTCTCAAATGTAAACCAAGTACACGGAACCAATCTGAGATATGAGGTTGAGTTTTCAGCAATCCAATACGTTCAAGAACTGGGGGGCAGCTGAAGGCTATTTAGAAACCCCTCTACCCAGAAATCACATTCTGGGATTTTGGTGCTATTCCACAGCCAAACGGCTACATCTGATTCAGTGTCCTAAGACCCAAGGGCATCCCCAATACTTCTTAGTTTGGCTGAAGGCTCTAATGCAACCCTGAATTAAGCGCCCTGTTGAAGCCAGGGTGAAAAGTTGCATTTCCTGCCATTCTAAGAGGTTGGGCTATGTAACCACCTGCCACAACGCCAGGGTTGGGATTAAGGTGGTTGCTGTTAAGAGCATGGTTCTGGAACCACCGAGACCTCACTCTGCCTCATTCTAGCTGGTGCCCATAGCTGGATCCTCTCTGCATCTCAGTTGTTCTATCTTTAAATGGGGTGTGTGTGTGTGTGTGTGTGTGTGTGTGTGTGTGTGTGTGTCAAGAAAAGCTACTCACCAGACTGTGGCAAGGATTTAGGGAAATAACACTGATACAGTTCTTAACACAGTGTTTTGCACGCTTACTATAAATAAATCAGCATCATAAAATAAATCACAATTGACTTTCTTGAGGAAAAGGAAGCCAATAATAGCAAGCTGAACATCACTGGACTGTTAGTTTTGTGTTTGTTTTGTTTTGAAAGCCCTCCTTAACCCTTGACCAATTATTAACAGGCCTTCTTTGTTTCTCTGGAGTGAATATTTAGAAAACAAACTCGTCTGCAAATGTTGAGGAGTTTTGCTGACCGTGGCTGCTTTCTGCTCGCCCCAACGGTCTCATGTCCTGAATGCGACCCTGCTGCAGGAAAGGTCCCCTACGCCTGGCAGCATCCGTGGTCAAAATGTGCTGGGGCCCCTGGCACAGTCGGAGATTGAAGGGGCCTCGGGAGTCCAGGGCCTCACTGGCTGGACTGTGGCCAAGGAGATGGATGTTTCCTTGTGTCTCACCTGAAGGCTCAGAACAGTGAGGCGGCGGGCATCGTCGGAGGGCGCGATCACCGGCACCAGGTAGGGACTTTCTGGGATGTGCTCATCATTGAACTTGATAGACACCTCGTAGTTACCTGTGGGGACAGGAAGGACCCATCATGTCAGAGATTCTGGGAAGGTGGTTCCAGAGTGGCCTCTTGTTTCTCTAGCTAGGGCCAAAGTGCCTTCCCAGAGACCCTGGCCCACTCCATGGCTGTGGCTGATTGGGTCAGAGAGGGTCACCTGGCTCAATGCGATTTTCTTAGTTGGAAAGGGCAGGGATTCTTTTTTTTTTTTTTTTTTATCTTAGATATTCTGTTTAATAATTTCAAAGAGCATTGAAGCACTGAAGTTTTTGTTCTGTGTTTCACCAGGGTATATATGAATCCCCACAGCAATCACGCATCAACATCTGGTGTGTATTCCCAATTTCTCTCCAAAGGAGAGGCTTATGACAGAGCATTTTATTAAAAATTATATACTTAAGAATAAGAAGGGCTTCATGTAACTAGGATCCCATTACTGATCCTGAACTATGAAGTGTAAGACATAAACTTTGAGAACAGGGGTAGAAGCAGAGTGATAACTAGGAAAGAAAATCTAGTCAAGGAAGAAGGGCAGGGATTCTTAACCTGGGCCCACACAAAGGGTCTGTGTACAGTACTCAGGAGATACATCAAACTCGAATGGGAAAAACGTACATCTTTATTTTTACTAACCTCTAACTGAAATTTAGCATTTCCTTCCTTTAGAAAAGCTGACAAGAAACCACAGCACATTAAGACTTGTGATTTTGTCAACAAAAACAATCACTTTCCAGCTTTATATATATATCTTGACATACCATTTACACTCACTGCCACTTAGAAATTAAGGTAGTTAATAGACCATCACCAAATCGTATGATTTAACGTATTAATGAAAACGTGTATACGTTGCTATGTTGCATATTTGTTCCTTTAAAAAGATTTTGATAACAATATTTTATTAAAGTTGATTTCTTTTATAATCTGAAGTATTTTATTTCATGTGTTTAAAAATATTTCCTGAGATGGTCCCCATGGGCCTCACCAGATGCCAAAAGGATTCATGGCACACAAAAGGTTAAGAACCCCTGATCAAGGAGCTCAGATGCTGAGGCCACTCTTCTGGGGCAGCCACACCAGCCACTGGCCATGGGTGGGCAGAGAGAGGCTGGTCAGTGGGAAGAATGAAACAGTTGAAGAGCATAAAGCAGTGAGGCCAAGAGACAAGGAGAACAAGAATTCCTACCCCTTTGAGGCGTGGCTGGATATCCTGCAACTGGATTTCCAGGACGCATTCCCATGGGCCCATACAGATAAATTCCTCTTCTACTGGAGCTAGCCTGATGAGTTTCTGTTCCTTACAACCCAACCATCCCTAAACAAGGAAAACGTCCTCCATTGGCCCCCGAGTACCTACCAGGCTCTTGGGCAATATAAGACACACCACATGATCCGTTTTTATGGTCATCAAACGTAATCTCGGCCTTACTAGGGCCCTCAACAGCGATGGAGAGGCCCCCGGCACCTGCCTCCCGGGTCCAGATGCTGAATTCAGCTGAGACAAAGAAACACCTGGTCAGTGACTGAGCCCAGTATAGGCCCCTCTTCTGGCTCAAACATGGGGTGCTGGGTTCTGTTTGTTGCCAGCCCTTTCCTCTTTCTCTAACCCCAAGCAGAACCCAGGCAAGGGCATTGGTGATGTCTGCTAAGCCCCATCCATGACTACACTAAGCTCATGGGCGATCAGACATCTTTGGAATACATGCAAACCAAGTCAGAACAAGATGAGAACGTTCAGTTTCATCCCCAGAGACTTTCCCACTCAGCAACCACCACTGCAAGGGACCTTCACAATCAGTTTTATAGAATTCTAGCATGTTCCAAAGAACATTAGCCTGCAAGATGCCCTGGAAACGGTTTTATGACCCTGATGCTCTCTTAGAGACTCACAACACACACCCATAAATTACAGGCTCCAAGAAGTCCTTCAGTAAGACACTTGTTTAGCTTTGAGTAAGCAATTCCCAAATGTCTTTAGCCACGGAAGCCTTGTTTTAAAGAAGGCCCCTTCACACCATCCATCAGTAACACACAAAGTCTTCCTTTCAGAACAGGGTGAAGAGTGCAGGATGCTCACTCTGCCAGGCTGAACTCAATCTTCCCAAGTAAAAAGCCTGCCCAGAACGCTCACCTGGGACTCCTGCTTCTCCTCGCTCTAGGCCAGGGCCTCCTGCCCGGACCTTCTGGGCGCCCCCCTCACCCAGAGGTCCCACAGTGAACTGGAAGGGGCTGCCAGTGACGTGCTGGCCGCGGTACTTGACGCTGACGGTGTGCACCCCCATCTCCTGGGGCACAAACCGGACACAGTGAGAGTTCTTTCCCACAGGCACAATCTCTGCCTCGGTCACGCGGCCTGAGGGGCTGGTGACGTGGGCCGACATGTCACTGCTGTCGATTTCTGAAAGGGGGCAGGGAGAAAAAGAGGAGGGTCAGGGCGAGGGCCTGAGGGGGAACAGGACGTGCAGGGCAAGCAGCAGACGGCAAAGCGAGTGTAGGCCAGGGGTGCGGGGTGCTCAGGCTTCCTCCCATCCTGGCTGGACGCCTGCCCTCCTGTCTCCCTCAAATCCCTGGGTGGTCGTGGCCAGCATGGAGAGTGCAGGGCCCTTCCAGCCACCCAGTGCAGAGAATATTCTGGGGGCACTGACACGTCTTGCCTCGCCGAGCACTTTGACAGCCTTCCTGGCTGGAGCTGAGTTAATTCCACACAGCAGTGTCAAACCAGAGCTTGGGCTGATAGTTATAGCATGTGGATAACAACAACAATGATGGCTCAGATGTTTCTAAGCAAATGTGACATGGGGCCATCAGTCATGCTTACAGGGGCTCTTTTCCATAGGTAAGGACAGAAAACACAAGAGCCCTCATCCCTCATTGTCAAGAAGCCTTGGCATTTCTTTCAGGCAACAAGACAAAATGCGTTTAGAGGAAAAGGTGAACCCAGCTTGGTCCCAGTGGCAAAGGGGAAACCATGCGCGAGCAAAGCTTTGAGCAAACCGAAAACGAGAGGCCACACTTCCAGAAACATGACGCCTCGGGTCCCCAACACCAGGAAGCAGACGCGTCTGCTCCACCCAAGGTGCTCTGCCATGCCAGCGACCGTGCCTGCACTGACGAGGTGGAGACAGGCGCGCCGCATGCTGGGTGACCAAGTAATGCCATCACCTACAGCAGCACGAAACCGCACCCTCCAGCCCTACAGGATCTGGGCAGCAGCTCATGACTCTGAGCCCTGAGGACAGAGAAAGGAAGGAGGTTGAGGGGAGGGTCACCCCACATGGCCTGGGTCTGGAGGATATCTGGAGGCTGGAGGGCCATCCTCCCTTCTAATTGACAAGAGAGGGTGTTTTAGGTAATGATGGAAAAAGTTAGTCTCAGCCAGAGTCATCTAGTACCACTGAAAAGAGTAAGAAGGAGTCAAGAGCTAGACAAGACTTGAGGGAAAGGGTGACTGACCACATCACACAAAGATAAGAGACAAATAGGCAAAGGGAACAGGAGAGAGAATTCCCCAAATGAGAAATGTGAAGTCCACTCGTCTCGTGACCAGAGAAATGCAACTGAAAACTCGATACCGTATCTTTCCATCAGATTGATCAAAGTGAGAACCAAAGACAGTGGCCAGTGCTGGTGGGGAAACAGAGAAATAGGCATCAGTTCGTTTTCCGGAAGACAGGCTGCCAAGGCATAGCAGCATCTGAAACGTACTGGCCCAGCAATCCCACTCCCGGGCACCCATCCGAAGTGATGACAGATGTCACAGAGCACTGATTAAAGGGTCAAGGGATGGAGATGAGCATACATGAAATGAGAAAACCCAATGAGGACATGCACCTAGACGTGAACTGGAATCTTATACAGTCATGAAAAGGATGATGGGGAAGTATACTTTGGTGTGGAAAGATGTCCACAATACAGTGAGTGAGAAGTACACCAGAGGGATCTGAGACCGAGCCCGTGTGTCTAGGAGGCTGGAGGCATCCAGGCTCCAGCTCTGGGCCTGAAACGTGAACCACAATCTCCCTGGACGGTGGGATATGAGGTTAGACTTACTTCCCCTGTTTTTGAGCACCTGAACTTTTTATGATCACAATCAACACGGTGCGTTTTAAGTGATTCTTAACCTGGACGCTACAGTAATGAGGTTTTTACCAACCGTGTGTCTAGAAAGGAAGAACCCATCAGGTAATGCTGAGAAGGCAGAGCAAGAGATATACCACAAGTCAGGAAAGACGGGAGATGCAGTGTGGATCTTCCTCTGGAAACTAGAAGCTCATTACAACATGAGCTTCATCGGAAGACGATTTAGATTTTCTGTCTTCATAGAACCTGCAGCTCCATAGCACATGCCAGGGGAGCCTCAAGCCTTCACTTACACAGTCACTTCTTAATAGAAAGAACCTGGGCCACATTTCAGACAGACGATGGCTGTGTTGGGCAAAGGGCTAGATGTGGTCCACCCACCCAGCCTTGCTTCGCAGGCCTCACTCCAATTTTAGGAATGAAAGATACGAACGGGAATTAGAAGGATGTCACTGGGCTGACACCTCCTTCCAGATATAAGCATCAGCAGGGCCAGTTCTCTCACTATTAGTCTAGTCGACAGACAGTAAATGAAAGTCTAAAAGCTTATCTATTTTTCCCCCATGTGGTACGATAAAGCTATTTTCATCTGGAAGAAGGAAAAGTAAATAGATTTACTTTTCTTGGATGGGCCTCTGTGAAAATAAGTATTAAAAATATTAATGAATAAATTAAAAAAAATTAAATTCAAAAACAGTTCCCCCCAGCAGACTCAGATGGTACATTCTGGGCCAAGCCCAGCCTTGGTTCCCGGTGGTGCCCACTGCCCTGACCCACGAGCCCCTCGTGCTCACCTGGGATCTTGAGGTTCAGGTCACAGATGCTCCCAACAGTGGCCACAGATGGGGCTCGACTGGTACGGGTAATGCTCTCCTTGACTCTTCCCTCCCCGCTGATCTTCACGGTAAAGGGGCTCCCTGCAAAAACCGAGCAGGCCCTTGAGAGCAGCCCAGAGGGCACGCGTGGCATTTACAGAAAACCCAAGCACAGGACAGGGAGAGCAGATGGGGCCACACATACCAGGCACGTGCTCATCGGCGAATTTGGTGGAGACGATGTAAACACCAGGCACGGTGGGGAAGTAGGAGACCTTGCAAGTGCCGTCCTCCAGGTCCTCTGTCTGTATGTCCACTTTGCTGGGGCCTTCCACTGCCAAGGAGATGCCGCCATAACCTGCAACACAGTAGCCCGTGGCTGCTATGACAGCAGCTCATCAGGAAGGGGGAGCCTGATGAATGCAGAAAGGACCTCCACCCCTGGAAATGCTCCAGAAAGGAGAAAGACAGCAACGGTGGCCCCTGTTGGACAGCGCTGGGCACAGGAGTCAGTTAAACGCTCTGAGAAATCCTGGAGTGAAATATCCTGGCTGAAGGTGGCCTTGACCACACTCTCTTCTCAAGGGTATCCACTAATATCCCACCGACCATCTGTCCTGCAGAACCCGCTGCAGGGGACACTTTGACCACCTGCTTCCAGGAATGGCACATGCTGTCTGGGGGTTTATTACCAGCTGCAGGCCTGAGAATTTGACATTTTTAACTGCTCCTAGCTGCCTCGGATGCCCAGCCAGGGAACCACTAAGACAGCAGATCTAAAGCTTTAATAACCTGAGGAATCAACAGAGAACATAAGCCCATCAGGACCACAAATTCTCCAGCTCCTTGCCTTGGGAAGGTGACTTTATCCAGAAATCACCAATGCAAGCCCATCACTCAAAAAGGCAGAAGGTGAAGACTCTGGGATGCGGAGTAGCTTGGAGTGGCCCAACCTAATTCAGACCATCTCAAAGAGGAAACAGGAAGAAACTCCTCATTTGCACGAAAGCAATGCTCAGCTGAACATGACTTTGACCCGCTGGCCCAACATTCTTAGTCTGAGATGAGTCAAGGAGACCCTGGGGAGCTGAGACAACGGTGGGAATATCGATAATGAAACAGATCTGCGAGTTGTTGTGGCTCTGGGTTCAAATGCCAGAAGCAGATGGGGCTGCTAACCCTGCGAGCCTCAATTTTTTCATCTAGAAAACAAAGATAATACCTACTTTGCCACTGCTCTTGGGGCTTAAATGATAATCATGTAAAAGGGTCTGTAGTTTGAAGGATGCTCACAAAGAGAAGAAGGTTGGCAGGATAGAAAGATGGAGTAATGTGAGCAGTAAGAAGCCAGTTCCAAAGCTCCGGGCCTTTTCCCCTGGGACCACCCCCCACAGACCTGCATCCCTCGTGTCCACGATGAAGTCAGACATCTCGAAAGTCCGGCCTTCTGACAGGCCACGGCCGTAGACTTTGGCTCTGCGGGCATCCCCGATCTCTGACTGGACCACCATGATGGACACGGGGCTGTTGGCCACGTGGTTGCCGTTCTTCTTGATGCTGACCAGGTGTTCACCCACCTCCCGGGGGATGAAGGAGATGCCTGGACCAGAGCACAGATTGGGGGTTATGAGGTGGGAGGGAGGGGTGAAGGGGAGGAAGCAGGAGGGAGACACACTGGCAAGAACAGGAACAGGACTTCCTTCCTGACTTTCTGGCAACCCAGGGTGTCCAAGAGGGTTGTCAGCATCGTAAGGCAGAAATGCTTGGACTCTGACCATGCATGTGACCCAGCAGGTTTATCACATCACACTCTAAGGTGCTACCGATTTCCCAGGCAAGGACTGGGATCCCGGGCAAGGAGGGAACCCCCATCTCCCAGTCAAGACGTCCCGGCTCCTGCTGGGAGGGCAGGTCTGAGCTCACCGATATGGTTGTTGGGCAGCCTCTTTAGGAGACAGGGCTCGTCGCGGCCGGACGGGGCCTTGATACTGGCCGCCAGCGTGCTGAGGTCAGTCTCACTGATGTCAAGCAGGAAGTCGGCAGCAGAGCCCAGCTTCACCTGAGAGCACCGTCTGCTGTCGTCTGGGAAACACCAGCCCCAACACAGCTCCGTTACACGTGGTCACCCTGGCTCTCCAGAGCTCTCACACCACATGCCATTTATAGATGAACAGGCAAGAATTAATTACGCAAACTTAAGTGACAAAAACACGCCCCGGACAATAAGTAGACCTAACCAACGAAGAATGACTGCTACTTATGCCTGGTTACAGGGAAGATCTGAGTCCACACAGACCATATTTATAACCCACTGAGAGCATGATCTGAACAGAGAGCACAACAGGGGTCAGAAGCAGGGCTTTGAGTCAGATAATCTCCACCTGAATCCCAGAATACCCACATGAACTTGGCTAAGCCAGTCTCTCCAATCCTCAGTTTTCCCATCTGTAAAAGGGACACAAAAATCTGTCTAGAAGTGATGCCGATGAGCATTTCTGAGCTCACTCATGCAATAAGTATTATTTGAATGCCTCTATCTGAGGGCCTCCTTATTTGGACACTGGAGTCAGACTGGCACAAATAAGTGCCCTCCAAATGATGTGTTTGCTTTTCCCGGGATTACCAGCTGAAGGAGGAATTTAGCCTATCTAATGTCGGCCTTGCACCCCTAGTTTGTTCCCAAGGAGACGCTGTGAAACCTAAATCTCAGACGTGCCTAGCCTGCTGCCCCAGGTCTGATGGGAGGGGGGCTTATTGGGGCAGGGAGCCTCCAGCAAGTTGGGCAACTCTACCTGTGATCTTGGCTGTGAAGGGGCTGCCAGGGATGTGTTTGTCATTGTACTTGACCAGAATGCTGTAGTCGCCTGGCAGGGTGGGCAGGTAGGTCACCGTGCATGTCCCATCTTTGTTGTCAATGCAGCTGATTTCCGCCTTTGAGGGTCCCTCAATAGCCAAGTCCAGGCCACCTGTCAATGAGAGGAGGGAAGGAGAGCCATCAGGGAGTGTTTCTGTGTTTCAAAAGGGATCACCACTCATCCGGGACAGCCCTGATGCCAGGAACGTCAGACTGACACAAGCCATGGACAAGGGGCGTAGGTCAGAACAAAGCTATTTACATGGTGAAAGTGCCACTGGGAAGACACTCCACCATCTGAATTCTTCCTGCAAGTGACCCTGAAGTTCAATTCTTCCATACGTGTGGGATGAGGAAGGGATGGAACCCCACGCACCAATCACACATACAGGAGAGGGTGTCACACACAGACTAGCACTGCTGCTTGGGGGCTGGATGCCATCATGAAAATCCCATTAGAATCGCAAATTTAGAAATTCCTGTGATGACAACGCACATGGGCACAGAGCTAGAATAAGCCACTAAATGATTAATGTGGCCCTGTGGATACATGTACAGGTGCAAAAAGAACAAAATCAAAAATCTTATCTATCAAAACACACGTAAATTTCAGGAAAGTCACATAAAACATTTCATAGTATGAGCGTGATTTTAATCAGAACACGAAGGACTTTAAAATTTCTGTTTTGGGTAGAAGACAGAGGAGCTCTACGTAAGAGATTTGTATGAGAGAAAAGACAAGAGCCTTATTTTTAAAGGCTTCCCTGGAATTGCATCCCCTTAACTCTCCGAATGACAGCTGAGACCCACAGAATCACAGTACCTTCTCCTGCGTCCTCGGTGACAATGGTGAAGGTGGCGGTTTTGTTGGCCACTCCATACACCAGGCCCGGGCCATATGCAGAAACGCTCCCGCTGTTGGGGTAGTTCACGTAGAACTGGAGCGGGCTCTCTGGGTTTGCAAAGAACACACACAAAGTTGGGACTCATGGGGGGTTGGGGGGATTCACCTAACAGCAGCGGGTGTGGCATCTCCTGGGCAGAGCAGAATGCAAGAGGACACTCTGTGGGGCTCCCCATCCTAGGATACCCAAGGGGGTCTACTCACTATCGACCCTTCAGTGATCACATGAGAAAAACAGTCCCCAGGGTGCTCCAGACTAGAGGGGGGCTGAGGCAGGGGAATCTGGCTCAAATGGACAAGTAAGGAGGGAACAGCTACACCTGGGCTGGGTGACGGGGGGTGGGGGGGAGCAGTGGAGAAGAGAAATGACCCACTATAGATGGAATGTGACTGGAAAGGTCCTTTGGGAAGGCCGTTTGCCCATGACTTTCAAAGTCTGTGAGCCCAGCCCGAGGAATCTATCCCAATGTGGTCCTCTCCACTCAGGCCCACTCCCAGCCCTAGGCAAGTACTTCCATTTCCACAGAATTCAGGTGCAAATTAGGAAAAGAACCCAGGGTCCAACAACAGGGGGGTGGTTAAATCAACATTAGTCTACTTGCAGGTCACTAAAAATAATGAGGGAGATCTATGTATACTAACTTGAGAGATTATCCATAATGTGTTGCATTAAAGAGAAAAAGGCAAATTGCTATATAAATGTCAATATCCCATTATATTAATACCCTATATAATATTAACACCTATTATAATACCTATATAATAATATATACCCATCATAATATATTCCTATGTAATATTAATACCATTATCCCAGCCCAAAATAGAACAAAACTGCATGCCTATTTGTAGGTACAGAGAGAGACATTTGAAAAGATACACACACCAACATTGGAAGTAGAAGGAAAATGGTAAAAAGACATTTTTACTTTTTCTGTATCTGCACCTTTAGAACATTTAAATAGAAGCAGATAAATACATGTTTGCTTAAACTAAAGCAAATATCAAACTGGGAGAAGTATTTGCAACTCCTATCACAAAGGGCTTATCTCTCCAACATTTAGACTGCTCTCAGAAACTGATATGACAAAGGCCAATCATCCAAGAGAAAAACTGAGCCAAGGATACAAACGTCCAGTTCAGAGAAAAAGAAGTACAAATAGCATTGATACTTAGCCATATAGAAAGTTGCTCAATTTCATTCACAGGAGAAATACAAACAAAGCAATACCGTTTTTGAACTATCAGTCTGGCAAAGATCCAAAAATTTGAGAGCCTATTCCACTGGCAAATTGGCGGAAAAGCAGGTGCTCTCCTACATGGCGGGTGGGCATGTGAACGGGAAGGGATTGCGTGAAGGGCGCTTTGGTGAGATCTGTCAGAATTGCAGGGCTGTTGCCTGTGCCCTGCAATTCCTGCCCTGGGAACCAAATATCTCAGATACACCCTGGCAGGTGTGAGATGATGGGTGTACAGGGCTATTATTCACTGCAGCATGACCAGTAATCACAAAAAGTGGGGAAGAACCCAATTGTCCTCCAGTGGGAGAAATGGTTCACATGTAACGTTCACCCAAATGGCCGGACACCATGAACACTCTCTACTATTCAGATGCGCAAAGTTTTCCAAGATATACTATTAGATGAAAAGGGCAAGGTCAGAATAATGTGTAGCGTAGGCTACTGTTTATGTAACAAAGGGAGAGGAATTAAACATCTGTATTCCCATCTGTTGTAGAGTCTTAAAAATATTCTGAAATCTAGCATAAAACATCAATAACAGTCAGGTTCAAGGAGAGGGCAGATGGGGGATATGGGTGGGAAGGAAACCCTTCTCCACATCATTTTTAAACTACGTAGATAGGTTATGTACTCAAAAAAAAAAGAAAAAGAGTAACACTGCTGGTTGATGGACGTGAAACTTGAGCTGGCTTTCCTTGTCAAGAGCAGTGTGACAATAAGGCAGCTTGTCCTCTTCTCACAACCTCTTCTCCCATCCCACGCTGCTCTGGGCTCTGCAGGCCCGGCTGGAAAGTCCCTTGACGTGTCTCACATTTTTCTCCCAGCTCACTCTTTGGCCATGCTTGGCATAGTGACAAAGACAAACAATCGCAGACCGAAGGGCCTGCACTGTGACCCAGGACACTTAGCTGTGTCATCCCTGCTGGAAATCAGCTGGATCTGCTGGGGTCACAGCCTGTTTGGTTTTGCAGGGACGCCTACACTGCATTCCCAAATCTGCCACCGAAAACCACACAGCAGGTGACTGAACGACTGACTACAACCTCCCAGATGTTCACGTCCTGAATCTTGGAGTCCTGCAGGGCCAGTCAGCCAGGGCGCTGAGCCCGACTTACCAGGGATGTGGCTGCCCATGTATTTGATGTGCATCTCGTGGAGCCCGACCTCAGTGGGAGCGTATCTGACAGTGACAGTGCCATCCTTGTTGTCCACAATCTCAGGTGTGGCTGTCTTCCCAGAAGGCATGTGGACCTCTCCTGTTGGAGCACATGGAGACAGGGTAGTGAGCCCACCAAGACTTCCCCTGAGAAGCTGAGCACAGAGGTACACGTGGCCTTCACAATAAACGTTTTCAGATACAAGAACACTTCACACCATTGCCTAAAACACCACGTTCCACAACCGGAAGCAGAGACGTACCTGCCTTTATTTTGTTCTATTTTGTTTCCACAAAATGCAGCAGGCAACTCACAAGTAAAGGGTCTTCTACTTTTGTACTGACAAATGAGAAGCTCAAATAGGACTTGAGAAGACCATGAGACCAATTGGATTGGTAAAGCGTCAACTCAAAGAGAAGCAGGCATTGAAAGGAGGCTAGGAGAGGAAGTAACTCTTGTACAACAGACCTCAGTGTCAATGTCATATCTGGAAAAGTGGAAGAATAAGAGAAGGCAAGAAAAGGGGGGAATAGGAACGTGATGGTCGAGAGAGATCTAAACACAGTGGTTCTCCCCTTACAGAGCATCTCCGGCCCTCTCTCCAGGATGCAAGTTATAAATGAACCACCTCTTCTGATATACACACAGAACATTCTGCAATCCCATGGGCTCATGGACTGACCCAGGGATGCTGGGTTCCAGACCCCAGGTCTGGGAGACAGGTGGAACCAGCTCCTGCGCACTGTTTGGAGAGCTAGTGCAAGTGAGTGAGAACAAGACGGCTTTCACGTCAGTGCTTACCGGTGATTTCTCCTTTCCTGACTGCAAACGGAATGACCAAGTCGAAAGGCTTAAACCCCAGGCCGTTCATGTCACTCACTGGGACATAGGCCTCTTCAGTTACCTAAAAACAGGAAGCAGCGGTCACTGGGTAAAGTGGACAACAGTGTGAGCTGGGGAAGCTACAGGGGGCAGAGCAACTGGGAATTTTGCAAGCTCGTACAGCCAGGATTTGGGGATGCGGCTGCCCATGCATTGTGGGCTTTGGCTAACGGGCTCTGGGGCCAGAGCAGAACCTGAAGAATTGAAGGAATCATGCTGACCAATTGCTAAAACTCCCTAGGCTGTTTGCTTGTGAAATTCCCAGTAGCGCCCATGGGAAAGCGGAAAAGTGAGAGACAGCAATGTCTGTGAGTCCCAAGAGGTTCCACCTGGAAAGGTTTAGTTGCCTGTGGCCTGGAAAAGAAGGTGCATTTTAAGTGGCAGAAAGTAGCAGCGGTGGCTTTCCCCCTGAACAGAAACCAAAAGTGCAAGTGGTGGCTTTTAGAGTCAGCAGGAGGGCTGAGACAGCTGTCCATCTTTCTCCTTAAATGTGGAGACAAACTGCACCGAGCGTGATCACAGACATGGTGGTGGGCGATTCGTGGAGCGCGTACGATGACACAGGTGGGTCTCATTACAGAGAAAGCCGGGATCATTGTGATGCACTGATCAGTGGGGACAAACCAATGACCAGGACACCCAGAGGGCTTAAGCAATCCCCAAAAGCAGGCTGCAGCTTTTCTGCAATGAAGGCTGAGTAAACAAAGACATGGAAAAGGGAAAAATAAAAACAAAAACCAAAAGTATACCCAGGGCCTGAATCCGGGGGGACATGCATTTACCGGTGCTTCCTCCACAGCTGCGACTTTCCCATCTGTGGCCTGGTCAGTGGCAAATGGAAATTAGTTGGGAATCACATTGAGGGACATCGCGACTCAGTAGATTCTACAACCCGAGGGCTGCTTCCTCCCCATCTGTCTTGCCTAGCAGAGAGCTACTCCCTGTAGCGGGAGCCTACCTTCTTCCCACCATTGTGGAGAGCAAGTTGGCATCTCCTCTTCCAATGTCAAATCCATATGCCCTCTGAACCCATGACCCACTTCTAGTAAGCAAGCCTATAGAAATACTGGCAGGAAAGTCTATAGGTAAGTCATGTGTGCAAAGGATTTTACTGGAGCCATTCATTGTTGGGAAAGGCTGAAGTAACCTAAATGTCCATCTGTAAGGGAGTCGGTTAAGTAAATTATGTAAGTCTGTACAGTGGACCCCGGTGCAGCCATTCTGAAGAAGCGATCAAGTCAGATCAATTAATATGGAAGGGTATTTACAGCATATTGAGGGAAGGAAGCAAGTTGCAAAGCAATGTGCATGGTTAATCTCATGCACAAAACTGACATGTTTCTTGTATAAGCAGGAGAAAACCTAATGCTGGTCACCCCTGGAGCATGAAATTGGGAAAGGGGTCTCTTGTTACTTGGTATGTGTCTATAGTTATGTTCTAAAAGTTTTTATAAATTCATTTTTTAAAAACCAGAGACTTTGTGTTCCTGATCCAATCACCCTGATAAGGGATGGGTCCCCTCTCAGTTCCTTCTTCTCCCACAATAAAAGAATTGGAAAGCCTCCCTTCTGGAGGAAAACTTCCGTGCTCATGTTTAGCCCCTTTTGTGTATTCTGGCATCTCAGAAAAGGGGCTTCACTTACAAAGGCAGCTTTGTAAGCTTCAACGTTTGCAACAGCCCTATCCCCCACCCCCTGGACCATCTCAGGTTGGGCGACTCTGGGACACATCAGCCAGGAAGATCTTTCAGTGGCTACGCTATAGCCTTTGATCAGTGACTTCTTTTTTTTTCTTTTTTTTTTGGCGGGACGCGGGCCTCTCACTGCTGTGGCCTATCCCGTTGCGGAGCACAGGCTCCGGACGCACAGGCTCAGCAGCCATGGCTCACGGGCCCAGCCGCTCCGCGGCATGTGGGATCTTCCCAGACCGGGGCACCAACTCGTGTCCCCTGCATCGGTAGGCGGATTCTCAACCACTGTGCCACCAAGGAAGCCCTGATCAGTGACTTCTTTTTTTTTCTTTTTTTTTTGGCGGGACGCGGGCCTCTCACTGCTGTGGCCTATCCCGTTGCGGAGCACAGGCTCCGGACGCACAGGCTCAGCAGCCATGGCTCACGGGCCCAGCCGCTCCGCGGCATGTGGGATCTTCCCAGACCGGGGCACCAACTCGTGTCCCCTGCATCGGTAGGCGGATTCTCAACCACTGTGCCACCAGGGAAGCCCTGATCAGTGACTTCTTAACAGTGACAGGCAGAGAAGCTGCTAGACCCGTGACTTGCTGTGCACGTCTGTGAGATGCATTTAACTCAACCAGCCTGCTGGAGCTCCTGCAGACATTTGCTGCAAAGGCAGTACAGGGTGTTCATGTCCTTTCGGCCCCAAGCTTGCAGGGGAAGACAGTGAACCTAGCCCCAAGAGGCCAATGAATAAAGAGTGAGCCCATCTAGGTAAGGCTGGAGGAAGCTAGGAACGGGAGAATGAAGACCTAAAGCACGTGCCCTGAGTGTCATCCCTTCCTGCCTTCAGCAGTTGTTAGGGGGCTAGTGCGTTTTACACAAAGGATCCTTGCTCTGTGCGCATTCCTTGCTCTGTGTGCATTCCAGGGCTGAATGGACATTCATTCCTAAAGAGTTTGGTGGCCTCCACTGCAGGTTTCTGACTCAACTTCTAAAACGGTCCTTGGTATTTTCTTCCTGATTTCCTCACTCACACCCTCCAAACGTGGTCTCTTATCTCCAGCCCATCCCACCAGCAGGGCTCTGACCTCTGCCCAATTCTAACCAACCAGATAAAAAACTCCTGTGGGCTAAAAACAGATTCTTACAACTACAACTGGGACTTCTCTGTAAATAAGAAGGACATAAACTTTCTAACTGCATCTTTTTCTCCCCTGAGGAGAAAAACACTCCCAAATTAACAGCGTCAACATCCTTGAGACATAAAAAGGCTCCAGGTCTCTGGCACAACGTTTATAGATAAACAAACATCTATGGAAAAGAATAAAGGTTCAGCAGATTATAGAGTGGGAGACAGACACGGGCTTCTGTCTGGAATGGAGTCTTCGTGTCCTTCTCTGCTGCTGCATAAAGCGAAATCATTAGATGGAGCTTTGTAGGCTGTGCGTGGGGCCAGGCCACTGAGTTCTGTAAACTTTGTGGTCTGCTGCCCATGGCATCAAAGGACACAGGTGAGGACGGTGCTCAGCAGCTGTCCAGAGCAGGCAGTCTGGGTTCAGTGGACTCGAGTCTGATCCCCGCTCCTATACAGCATTTGTAAAAGGGCCAACAATGCTTAGTTTTAAGGGTTAAATGAAGGACTGCTCCTGAGGTTTCTAAGTCCTTTCCTGGTTGAAGAACCTCAATAATCGAAGGAGGATCTAAAAGTCACTCAGATTTGAAAATTAAACGGCCGAGTCATTCTCTGGCTCAGAGGTTTTGCATAATGGTTTTCTTTTATTCCAGATGTTCCTAGCTTCAAAAAGACAAGCTATTGCCCCCTCATCATCAAAGTCTGAATCTTTCCAAAACACAACTGGAGGTACTTTGAGTCCTGGGATATCAGAGTCAAGTCTCCAGACATAACAGCCTCAGGAACCTCTCTCCTCCAGGGGAGGAGAGAGGAGGAAGAACAAGCAGGATGAAAATTTGTAATGTTTTACTCATAGACGTTTTCGTCAAAGCGTATCTTTCTGAGCTGGGCTTAGGCCAGGACATTGCCTAAGATCCTTAAGAATGATGGACACTCTGGTTGCCAGTGATTTCCTAAAACCCCTTAGAGCCAAAGGGTCCCTGGGTTTCTAGAGATTACACAGGATTCTGCAAGGTCATGACTGCTTAAGACAATTTTCTTTTAAAGAAAAGAAAAAAAAAGTGGCCGGGGATGTCTCAGCCAGGGTTTAACAAACAGCAGTCGTTACTGTTCCTGCTAACAACAGCATGCTCTAGAGAAGGAATTTTCCTTACCATGACAGTGAAGGGGCTGTTGGGAATATCAACGCCACCAAAGCGCACGTAGATGACATAGGTGCCCGGCTTGGCGGCCGTGTAGAAAATGTCATAGGTGCCATCCTCATTCTCGATGACATCAGCCTCAGCCTCAGTGCCGTCTGGGGTCAGAACCGTGCAGGTCACTTTGCCTTTCCCGGCAGTCTTGGCATCTACCACAAAGCCCACTTCCTCGCCAGTTTTCACAGTGGAGGCGATTCCAGGACCTGGAGAAAAGTTTAGGAGGAGAGAGTGGAAGCTTCAGCCATGGACAGCAGCTGAAGGCCCAAGAACAAATCACACACGTTCGTGTTGTATCTGTGAATGTTAGACCTTCAACTACCGCTGTGCGGAGGGACGTCCCAGAGATGCCCTGGGGAAGATGCTGCTCCAGGGAGCATTCTATCCATTACTTATTAAATAAGGTGTATCTGCAAGTTGTGAGTGATAACCATGTGTTAAACCGGCTTTGCCAGCATTCAAGTGTATGGGGATGAAGGTCAACTTTCATCAGCAAACACATATTGGGCATTTTCTTAAGTGCCAGATACACACAAAGGTGAGCAAACCACAGCCTCAGCTCTCAATATGCTCAAAATCTAACAGGGCAGATGCATGCAGGCTGGACACCAAGAATGACAGCTCAATCTGTGTTGGAAACACCGAGGGGGGGACTAAGTTATCAAAAAAATAATCAATGGTTCTCCAAAGAAGCGTCCTGCAGCACATCTATGGAAAGTTCTATGAATTTATATCCCAGGGTTGCCACATTGACAGAGGGCTTCCTGAGAAAGGGGAAATGGCTGAATTCTGAAGGCTGGGTACCCTTGGCTAGGGAAGACTTACAACCTCTGTCTCCAAATGATGACCCGTCTATCTGTCTGTCTCTCTGACTTGTGGCACCCCTTTACTGAGGATCCACAGATCAGGGAGTGCAAAAAACTGTGAATTAAAAGCACCCTGGCAAAAAAAAAAAAAAAGCAAAGTGTGTAGAAGCAACAGGGAGTGATAAGGACATGCTGAGACAGTGAGTAGTAAGGGAAGACTGAAGTTTGGCACTGAATGACAGACTGAGAGGTAGGGCCAAAGGAGCCCCCAGGCTGAGCAGAGTATCCTGCCTGAGCTGCGGGAAGGAGGAGAGCCTGGAAAGCCAGGAGGAAGTTCCCACCCAGTATTCACATGCCCTCAGGTTGGCAAAGACAATCCAGTTGTCTCTGGAACAGCACAGACCTAGGAGGTGGCAGACTGGCCATCGTTACAAAATTTCTCAGTCTTGTGGTGGATGAGCCAAAAAGCGCCAAGCTGAGCAATTTACAGCCTCACCCTGAAAGCCAAAAGATTTTCTCCTTTCAGAACAAGACGAGAGGGCTTCCCTGGTGGCGCAGTGGTTGAGAGTCCGCCTGCCGATGCAGGGGACACAGGTTCGTGACCCAGTCCGGGAAGATCCCTCATGCTGCGGAGCGGCTGGGCCCGAGAGCCATGGCCGCTGAGCCTGCGCGTCCGGAGCCTGTGCTCCACAACGGGAGAGGCCACAACAGTGAGAGGCCGGCATATCACACACACACACACACAAAAGAACAAGACGAGATATGAGAGAAATAGGACACATCCAGGGTGGACCTCTGTTTAGTTTTATTTAAAGAGAAGCAAATCAGTTTCATTTCAGAGATGGGGATTCATGGTTTGAAATCTGCTTGAAGCAACATCAGAGTTGCCCATGATATTCAATTGGTCATGTCTTAGAAATGGAAGGAACTGTTATGCTCTAATATTCCTGGAGAATTCCCAAGAGACTCAGACGTAAGTCCTGAGTGTTGAGGAGAAACCTAGATCCTTTCATGTGCTTCTCTAGCCCTGGCCTGAAATGCTCTTGAATATATCTCAAATAACTAAACCATCTACTCATGAAAGGCATAAATTTGATGCTTTTCATGGGAGCCACAGTTGAAATCGCAACAACTGAAATCTCAACAATCACCCACTTCAAAAGTAACGGTAATAATTTCCATGTGCCTGGCACTTGCGCTAAGCACTTTTCATGTCTGACCTCATCTAATCTCTGCAATAGCACTGCGAAACGGTCTCTGATCCTTGGAAGAGCTTCTTGAGCTTCAATGTTTTCCAAAAAGATCTTCCATCTAAGTCTGCCTGAGGCTAAGAGTGGTTGAGCATCTTGCCCTGATCACACAGCTATTAAGTGGCAGACGCTGGCTTTCTGAGGCCAAAACACACACTCCTGTCCTTGAGCTGCACTCACCTGTGGCCAGGCACTTGCTGGCATCGCCCGTCTGTGTGGCCCGGATGCGGTAGGGAGACAACGGGATGTCGTCCCCACCGTAGGTGACCCCAATCATATAGCGTCCAGTCTTGTCGGGGATGTAGGTAACAGCGTATGTGCCATCTTTATTATCATGGACAATGGCTCTTTTGGGTTTTCCCTCTTGGTCCTGTGGATCACAGAGAAATGCTATTTAGGATGTTGTCGTCAAGATGTAGAAACCATTCAAAGAAAACCTTGACAGATTTTGCTCATTAATTAATGCCTCTAGTGGGAGGAAAAAAGAATTACTGGCTTAATACATTTTGGGAGGTGGTGGGAGCAGAGGGTCATAGATCCCTTTAACACTGTGATGGACATGGTCAATTTTTAGTGAATTTTCTGTCAAGGGAACGAACAGTTTTAGCTCCAAATCCATCGAAATGTAGGGAGACAAGGGGGCAGAGGCTCCTGCTTCTGCACCAGCACCTTCACTCTCCTTTCCGTCTTTACTAATAGGAACCTAATTCTTAGCTAGGTATGCTGCTTCCAGAATACGAGACTCCACTTCCTAGTATCCTGGGCCACTAGGTACAGCCATGGGACTTATGACAAACTTCTGGCAAATGAGAAGAGAGTGGAAGTCTCATGAGGGACTTCTGACAGGGCTGCTTAAGAGAGCTGATAGAGTTGGAAGGTCCCATTGTCCCTTCTGCTCTCTTCCTCTTTCTGGCGTGCCATGTGGATTGGATGGCCAGAGCACCAGCAGGCTCATGGTCCATGAGGAGACCTTAGGGACAGAAGCCACACGTTAGGACACAGGAGCAGAGAGGTGGAATGGAGCCTGCTTCCTTGATAAGCCACATAGCACCCAGGCGCCTTGCCCGGCCTCTGGGCCTGTCTAACAAGAGAGAACTACCCCATGTGTTTAAGCCACTCTTAGTTGAGGGTTGATTGTGATATGCAGCAGAACTTAGTCTTAACTAATCCAAAGGGTAATTTTAAACATTCAAACAACAAAAGATAGGAATAGATATAATAGAGAGCAAAATATATGAGATTCACCAAAATATGGTACTTGAAGCTATACTCTCAGACTTCTCAGGCAAGCCTATTTGTTGTCCTGTACAATTACCGACTCTCTAGTGGGGAAATCAGACAAACATTTGTGTGAGGCTAGAAATTAGTTGTTAAAATCCTGGTTCTTATCCCTGGCTGCGAAATTAGGTCTTATTAATGAAGTTTGGCTCCAGAAAAATCATCCAAGGTTACCGTTATCTGAACAGCAAGCAGGCCTTCCCCGGCATCTCTGGCATCGATGGCAAACTCCACAGGCAGGCTGGCAGGCACACCATAGGTACTGAGGCCAGGGCCACTGGCGGTCACTTTGCTGGCATCGTATGTGGGAAGGACCTTGACCTTAAAGGGACTTGACAGACATACACACCCCAGTTCAGTATGGATACACTTCAACTCAGCTACATCTGACTTCTCTTACACAAGAGACTGGGATTGAGAGGGAGGATTTCTACAGCATATAAGACTTAAGTGCCAAATCCAGCAGAAATTTACAACCGTGTAACCATCATACAACAGACCAGCTTTCCGTAAGTGCATTCCATGGGTTACAAACTAATTTCCAAATTAGTTTGGGAAACATGGGGTTAAACACATTTAACCCACTTTTGTTTTACTAACACAATGATCACCAAAATGGAAAGAAAAAATATTAAAACTGATGTTTCGATATTATCTTGTCCTCTTATTTTCTATTTTTAGTATGTTTTAGATGATATAAGACCTATTAGTCAAATACCACATAAATGTAATTTATAAATTTTACCTTTCCACAGAGCTAGAGCTATACGTATACCTTCATGTAAAAATATGCACATTTGGGGTACAGGTGAAACTTTTAAATTCTAAGTATGATAAAAAAAATCTTTGGAGACTCTTCTGAGAGGTAAAGAGCTTAAGCAACATTTTTTCTATTAATAAGAATGAGGAACAGGTTTTTATTCAACACCTTCTGGGAATGCTATGGCCAACCAAATTCTCAATTAAGAAGTAAAAATTTTTGTCCTAATTAGAAAACAAGTTGCATGGTCACCAGAAAGAAGACCTTGATGAACTAATGCACTCCTTACTGTCAGCTCACCTTTACATTAAAGATGGCTGAAAGGAACAAATGCAAGGGGGGCACCAAGAGAGCAGGAGGCACAAACATCAAGGCTAGTGTATTTTAACACCTGTGCAGAGCATGCCGGTTCTCAGTGATGCTGATCAGATGGATGGATGGGTAAATGAGTGGATGGATACATGGATGGATGGATACGTGGGTGGCTGGACAGATGGATGGATACATGGATAGATGAACGGATGGGTGGGCCACCAGAGCAGTGCTGGTCACCAGAGGGGTGGGCTTGAACCCCTTCCCTAAGGACAGAAGCTTACCTACGAGGGATCTCTTCATCAGCATATTTAACAGAGACCATGTAAGGCCCCTCCTGGGATGGGGTGTAGGTCACTGTGTGTGTGCCATCCCCATTGTCCACCACGTTCACGGGCTCCACCAGACCTGAGAACAGAGACGAGAGGGCTGAGGAACTGCCTGGCTTCCCCTTCACTCCACCTGGGCTGAGTTCATAAAGGATCACATTCATCCAAGAGAGCTATTGGTTTCCACTGATAACACAAAGGCAAGCAGGCCATAATCAGAGGCCTAAGAAATCACAGGAGAAAGATTCCCCAATTCATAGTTGCAGAAATGACCCTGAGAGACACCTTTAGCTTTCTGTTGGCTGAACTACACTCTGTTGGACCTAGAGTATAATTAAGGAGACTGCCTGCACTTGTTGCTGGAGGGCATATGGTGAAGATGCTTGTTGCAGACATGCTATCCTTGCAAGCTGGTTAGGCATGCTTGGGATGAGGTAATTTTACTCTACAGCCAAGAAAGGGTCAAAGAGTCCAGAACTCTGAACAGCAAAATTTAACCAATGGGCCAGCCAGTTAAAACTTGTATCCAGGGGCTTCCCTGGTGGCGCAGGGGTTGAGAGTCCACCTGCCGATGCAGGGGACACGGGTTCGTGCCCCGGTCCGGGAAGATCCCACATGCCACGGAGCGGCTGGGCCCATGAGCCATGGCCGATGAACCTGCGCGTCCGGAGCCTGTGCTCCACAACGGGATAGGCCACAGCAGTGAGAGGCCCGCGTGCCGCAAAAAAAAAAAACCAAAAAAAAAACTTGTATCCACCTCCGAGCAAAGACCATCATGACAGCAGCATGCTGGGTGTAGGGCGCAGGGCAGGTGAGGTGCCGATCTCATGAGGGTGAGCGGGCTCTCAATGTGACATCTGCAGGGGACGGTTAGAGGTCACTTTCAAGCATAATCAAGGCATGCATTAGGTTGGTAGATTCTAGATCCCAGTTCTGAACCTGAGTGTCAGGATGCATCAGCTGAAGGGTAGGTAGATTAATCAAAGTGTGGCATACTCATTAAGCAATGCACATGAGGCAGGTACAAGGCAATTTCAGAGTTAAGGCCAGCAAGAGACATTCGGGTTACATAAATCAGAGCAGCAGCTAATAGGAAAATGCAAACCTGTCTCCATAAAGTCACCCTTCAGGTCCCGTTTAAAGAACTCTGACATGGCTTTCAAGGGGCTGAGCCTTGACTGGGAATCCGTCTCATCAACTAAAATTAAAAGGCTGTTATTTCAGAGTCCTCTGTAATAGACGTAGATATCTCAGCAAAGCTTTTCTCTCTTTCTCCCCTCTGCCCTGCCCTGTCTCTCTCTCTGTCCCTCTACCCCGCCCCCACCACACACACACACAGGTCTTGAAGCTCAGTAACTCTGTGGAATCAGATTCCAGCCCTATGACTTCATTTCCCCCAAAACCATTTCTGCTCTGAGCTTCAAAGGGCATAACCTCCTGCTGAAACCCATTAAGGAGAAAGTTCCTCTTCAAAGAAGGAAGCCCTCATCTGCCACTTCTGTGAAGCCAAGAACACATCACTGAGTAAAAATCCAGATAAGTTAAGATATTAGGCAGAGACTGGCACATTTTAAATGCTGGAAGAGGAAGTGTGATCACCTACTGAAAAAGGTAAATTTCAACGCACATCAGGGCTTGTCCCAAAATGGCCTGCTAGCCTCACCCAACCCAAATTCCAGGCTGCAAAAGGGGAGGCCAAGTTGCCAGCAAAGCTCATTCCCTAAGAGACCACCTCTCTCCAGGGAGCTGGGATGATGACAAAGCTACGTGTCACATGGGCTGAGTATTGCTCATTTCCAGAAATTTGGGGTGTGTTCCCACATGAGCACCAAATCCAACACCCATGCAAATCCAGACCCACCCCAGTCACCTCACAAATGTTGAAACACATAATTAAGCAGTTGCGATAATTTTACCTGTGAGAGCCCAGATACTACTTGTTTTAAAAAAATAAAACAAAATTTTAAAAAGACATTTAGGGTCATATTATTAAATGATAGAAAAGACGGGCCGCCGGAAAAATAACAGGCCTGCCAATTTTTTAAGCATAAACTTCTACAGTTTAGCTAGAACATGGAGCAATAAAGTAATTTAAGAAATTTAACCTAAAGTTCATGACTAAACTCAAAAGCAAAGTGCCTGCTCTGGGTCATGGCTGCCCCAGTCCAGGGCAGGTGAGTGTCGGCAGGAAGGCAGGATGTGTACTTACCTCGTGGGCCCATGACCCTCACTTCCAGTGGGGCCAGGCCGGCCTTGCTGCTGTCCACCGTGAAGGACTGCAAGACACGAGCTCGGACACCCGAGCCCAGCCCAGGGCCAGCGATCTTGACCTTGCTGGGGTCCACAACATCCTTCACAGGAACCCTGAAGGGGCTGCCTAGAAAAAGAGGTCACAGGATTCTAAGTACAGCCCCCCCTAGTGCCTGGAGACCCTCCTTGTGTGCACCCAGAATTGCACCATTGCTCTACCCAGGCCCTCACTTACACCAGCCCCAGTCAGTTTCTCCTGCCTTGCTGTGTTGTGCACCCAAGTGCACCTACTGTGTACAGACATGGCGCCAGGTTCTGGGCCCAGAGTGCTTAACAGCTCTCCAGGAACCCCATGCAGGAGAAGGATGAGGTAAGCAAGTCACTGTAACATCATACACAACCCACGTTGGGGACTTGTACCAGGTGTTGGTGGAGCACTCAGAAGACAATGAATCTGGTCTCTGGGAGACCAGAGGACGCTTTCCAATAACATATGAGACATATGGGTGAGCAGATGTCACTGAGAAGGGTTTCAAGCAGAGAGACTGGCATGTGCAAAGGCCTGGAGGTGAGGGAGAAGACAGGCTGTTGAAGGAACTGAAGGAAGGAACTGAGTGGTGGAAGGAAGGCATGGAGAGGACTGCAGGCTGTGCAGTCCACATCCAATATCCTCTCCCATAAAAGGCTCCTCAGGGGCCCCTGGACTCCTGGCCCTGCAATATAGCTAGCACCGCCCTCCCACCACCACTCATGGCCTTCTTGGTTCCCTGGCCATTTGGGTGAAGCCTTGCTTTCTCCCTGAGTGTAAGCTGTGGTCCCCCTGCATAGCTGACCCCACCGCTGACACGGGGGCCCTCTGACTCTTTGAGGGTATTGATTTTAAAGACTGATGAAGCATGGGAAAGGCAGGGGGATTGGAATTTGAGAAAAGCACTAAACACAGAAACAGGAACTGGGCCAGGACCCTCATGGGATTCCTCTACCAAGGGAGACCAAGTAAGACTTCCCCAGAGGTGGGCCAGAAACAGGAGCCCCAGCATCCCCAGCACCATGCCTCAGGCTGCCAAGTCCATCACCAAGGGGCAACACCCATCTCTTGCAGAAGTTCTCATTCTCCCTGTGACGCCTGGTGGTTAACGATGTCTAACTGCCACAGAAGCCGAGGTCTCTATGCTTTGTATCCTAGAACATTTGTACTTTGTAGAATCAGGGGTGGTAAATAACAAAGATCACACAAAGAACCAAGGCCCTGGCTTTTTTAACAATAGCAGGGCTTCAATGGTATCTGATTTCTTGGTTAATTGAAATAAATGGCTGACCCTGGCAGAGACAAGCACCACGCTCCATGCTGGAGTTTAGTGATACAAAAGGGAGTTTTATTTTAAAGAGAGATAGTTGAGGATTTCAGTATCAAGAAGTGATGGCAAGGAACTAACTTTGAAGCCAGTCTCCAAGTTAGCCTCCAATGGAAGTGGTCTGAACTCAGCATGAAGTAGCCAAGAACCAACAAGGTAACTTTAGGTCTAGAGTGGCAGATACCAGGCAATCTATGTCACTCTCCCATTCTGTGCTCCAGGCAGACATGATCAATCAAACACAGCAGCCTTTCTTCCTGACGCAGTCATCCCACTTAATCCAGTGGTCAAAACAGCCATCACCAACAGACCACAGCTGACCCACCAGAGGAAACCTGGATATGCCATCGCGGGTAAGACGGGATACTTGGTTAAAAATAACCCTACTATGGGTTTGTGTCAGGCCAGGAAAAACCAGGCTAATATTTAACCAACCAGAATTTCTATGAAAGCAAGTTAGAAGCTACCAGGTTGTTGAATGTTTCACAGCAGAACCTCATGCGCTACCTTTGCTATGAAGCCTGACACTGAGACAATCAACCAACGCTTTACTGAATGACTCTGACTGGGAAAATTCTGGGGTCCAGGAGAAGTTGGCATTTGGCTCTGGGAGGCAAAAGAGCCTGAAAAATAAAAAAGAGGCACCATCTACATCTGATGAAGAAAACCCTAAATGGGTCTCTTTCTGCTGTTATGCTCCAAGTTGGCCATTTGCTTCAAGCTGTGCATCAACCACAGGGGCCCAACCTCTCACCCCCTTCTGCAAGGGGAATTCCAAAGCTGATGGCATCCACCAGATTTTCTCAATAAAGTCAAAATAGTTTTGTTGTCTCCACTACCAGGAAATGCTCATCCCACTACTGCCTGCCTGGTGGGAGCCACCAGGTCATCTGCCCTGGCAACAGCCTTCTACCCATTCTCCAAGCTCTATTCTCCCATCCCATGAAGTGCACAGTTGCAAAACTCCAAAAGGTCCTCTTGGCTCTGTATTGTCCCTGAGCCCCGCTCTCTTTCTTTGTAAACACTTGGCAGGAAACTCACAGACGGCAGGAGCTTTGTCTTGTCTGTGGCTGAATTCTCCCTGACTAGTGATTATAGGAATTAAAAAATCTATATTGGAAGAGCTGCAAGGACAAGTTTGAGGAGAAATGTCACTTTAAATGAATTATGGCTTCAATGGACATCTGAGTAGAATGAGTTTGAGCTGAATTTCAATGCTTTCTGATCAATGTGAAAAAGGAGGAGCGAGCGTTGAGTGTGAGTGTGTGTACACATTTGCACATGATACGGGGAAAGAGCAGACAGAGTCAGGAAAGCATGTGGTCAGTGGACACTCCAGCTTCCTGGAAGTCAATCCACAAACCTGAAAGTAGGGCCCTCAGCCTGCCCCTTCCTCTCTCTGTCTCATCCTGGCTTATGGCCTTCAGAACAACACTGCCCCACCCGAGGTTTCTCCTGCTCTCACCACACATGAGACAAGGCATAAGGTGACTCAGGAGCAGCCCTGGAGTCCTTAGACTTCTGTCCACACCTTACCACACACTCACCTACCCTTCTAGACGTGTGTTGGGTGGCAATCATTTCACTATATAAACAGAACTAGAATCTATGGAGATTCCCCTGCTGGAGCACGAAAGTTGGAGGACCCTTCACTATTTAAGTCATATTTTTTTAATGTTTGAATAATTTATAGCAGTGGTTCTCAACTACAGGTGATTTTGTCCCCTAGTGGATATCTGACAATATCTGGACACATTTTTGGTTGCCACAAAATGGGTTAAAAAAATACCATACAATGAACAGGAAATTATTATTATTATTCCTATTTTACAGTAAGTGCACATACTACATCATTAAACAGAAATTAATATATAAGACCCTGAATTTGTGTGTCATTATCAGCTACCAGGACTGTCAATGGAAAACAGAAAACAAGACGTGTGTAAGACGAAGAAGAACCAACCACAAAATAAAGTGAAGATTTTCAACTTTGTAAAGAATCAGCTTTCCTTTAAGATCTAGGTCCTTCAACATGTGAACAATCATTTTCAGTTAGAACTCCAAGCCAATGGATTTTGGCATAATACTGGTCCTCTTAGGAGTTGGGATATTCTTGGAGATGCAGCCCTAAGGAAAATTCTCACTTTGCAGCTACTGCAAATATCAGACAGTTTTTCCCATTCAGTGAGACAAGCAAAATCAAACCCACTTTCATGCAAAAATCAATAATTCTTTGGGTGCCCTTCAGAAGGATAGCTTACCGGGGATGTGGGCTCCTCCATATGTGATATTCACGTCGTAATCCCCTGGAGCAAAGGGGATGTACTCAGCACTGCAACTGCCATCTTTGTTGTCTCTGCAGTTTATCTTTGACTCCGATGGTCCCTCGACAGTTATGCCAAGACCCCCAATTCCTGCCCCTCTGGAAAGTGTGAGTAAAAAGGCCAAGTTGTACTAGTGGTTCATGCCAGTCTGCTTATTTCCAAAATTCCTTTAAAATCCCTCTATAAACTATCCCATTTCACCAACCAGACTCAACAACTGTGATACCTCTCACACAGGGAATTTCTCAACAGTGTAATATAAATAAAAACAGCTTCGACCCTTCCTTTCCAATGCTTATCCTTCATTGTTGCATTGGCTGGGTCTGAAAGTACAATTCAGATATGAGACTTGTGACCAGTTTTAATAGGAATACTTCTAATGCTTCACTTAAATATGAAATTGGTTCTATATTTTTGAATTATCACGTTAAGTAGCTTCCATCTAGTCCTGGTTTGTTCAGCAGTTTTATGACTATTATCAAGTGCTTTTTGGTACTTTTAAAAGCATACTTGGTCTTTCTCTGTAATATATGTCTCTGTGGAAGAAGGCGCCTCACATATGAAATACAAAGCCTCCCAAAAGTTGGGAGACCATGATACATATGTAGGATACACCTATAAAACTTCCTGAAAGCAGTTAAACTACTTAGGGCTACTCCTTTTACAGAGTCAACACACAGATCCCAGGACCTTGCTTACCTGGTAACCACAGTAAAGACGTTGGGTTTGTTGGTAAAGGCCTCTTTCAATCCAGGTCCTTGAGCTTGAACCCGAGATGGCTGGCAGCCTTCGGTTACAGCCACTTTAAAGGGACTGTTTGGGATGGGCACATCATCATATGTCACCTCCACTACATGGAGGCCTGTTCAAAACAACATATAGAAACATATTTGCACAGGAGTCACTTACTTGTGGCAAATAATACTCTAGCGGTCAAGTCTATGTGTTATCCCATGTTATTCGAAAAGAACAGGTTGAACAAACAGCAAAGTTGGTATGATTTGACTTTTTAAAAAAATACAAACTGTTTGTGCTTTTGTTCACTTGGCAGTCACATACCACCCCCCATCCCCCAACACACATGCAAGGCCTCTCCTCCAAGCAAATATCACTAAGTCTATTTTGAAGACAGTCATCTTAAACACACCATCCTGATTTGAGAAAACTCCACCTAGCCACTAACCGAAAGACAAAGAGAAACCCATGAAATAGAATAGACAAGCATCCACGAAAAGAAAGTGAAAATATCTATACCATAAAGTTTAGGGATTATATATCCAGATAATGAGGACATATGGTGCTTTTATTATTTTTATGCTTTATCAAAATTTTAAATTAAAATTTTTAATTTTAAAATTTAAATTCTTAATATTCAAGAAAGAAATTAATTATGTTAAAAAATCGCACAGGGAATTCCTCGGTGGTCCAGTGGTTAGTACTCCATCCTTCCACTGCTGGGGGTTGGGGTTTGATCCCTGGTCGGGGAACTAAGATCCCACAAGCCACGGGGCACGGCCAAAAGTAAATAAATAAAGAAAATAGGAGGTAAAAATTAAGGGAGAACTTTCCCCCTTCAGGAAAAAAAACTGCACAAATGAGCAACATGCCATGACATCACCCCATAACCTGCTCAGATGAGGCTGAGGCTAAACACAGCCCAACTGCTACACAACAGGGCCAGCATGCCCGGCACTGAGCAAGCAGGTGGCTCTGTTCGGGAGAGAGGTTTCCACATTTCCCAGTCACTGTGCACATGCTTCTGCTGAGACGGTCAAAGCACGTGGGGCAGGAGTTAGCACCAGCCACCGGGAGGAAGCAGCCCAGCAGAGCTCTGAACGAGGGTCATGTTCCAAGGAGAAGTCAACTCACCTTTCTCGAAGGGCGTGTATTCCACCTGGTAGGTCCCATCAGCATTGTCTGTGACGAAACACTCGGTGGAGGCCCCTGAGGGGTTGGCAATATGGGCCTTGATGTGGTCGCCTCCGACCTGCGTCAGGGGCCGTGAGTCGACCGTGAAGTCGGTGGTGGCTTCCCGAAACACATCTGCAGAGCAATCACACAGATAAGAACGTCGCTGTCACCTCAGTTTCAGGAGCAAACTCAAGAGCCAAGGTTCTTGGCACTTCAGAACACACTCATTTAGGTGATCGCAGACAACCGGTTTCTCTGACTCAGAATCAGGAATATTAATGCCTCCCCACCCTCAATCTCCTTGGCAAAAGAAGCTTCTTCCTAAGCCAAGTAACAACACAACTGCCTGCACACTTCTTGGGACAAAGGTGGGATCTAGGACAGGTTAAAGGCTGAAGACAGCAAGTGTGGTATTAGCCAGCAGTACATTTTAAACCTTTTTCAGATAAGTGCCAAAAATGCAATATGTTGTGTTTCCACATTGAAAGGAAAAAAAACCAGGGGCTTCCCTGGTGGCGCAGTGGTTGAGAATCTGCCTGCCAATGCATGAGACACGGGTTCGAGCCCTGGTCTGGGAGGATCCCACATGCCGCAGAGCAACTAAGCCCGTGCACCACAGCTACTGAGCCTGCGCTCCTCAACAAGAGAGGCCGCGACAGTGAGAGGCCCGCGTACCACAATGAAGAGTGGCCCCCGCTCGCCACAACTAGGGAGAGCCCTCGCATAGAAACGAAGACCCAACACAGCCAAAAATAAAAATTAATTAATGAATTAAAACACAAACAAGATTTCTGGCTTTGCCAGGAAAAAAAAAAAAAGGGAAAATCTGCTGACAGTGTTGGGAGTGTGAAGAAACAGAAAGCCGGGGTTGGGCAGCAGAAACACCACATGCTTACCCCTTCACTCTGCTCCCCTCTACCGCTCCCTGATGCAGAGACCACAGATGAGTTATCTTCTACCTGGCCTGACCCCTATAGTCATTTGAGTTTGCAGCCCTGACTCTCTGAGCTTCCAGTGAACCCCTGTTACTTTGGCAGCCACCCTCTTTTTCATGAAACCCACCTTTTCCTTCTATTCCTGGCCCAAAGACTTTGACCCTGCTGGTGTCCACGGCAGGCTCCACCTTGACCCTGGCGGGGAAGTGGGGTACAAGCTCACCGCCGTACTTCATAGTCAGCGTGTACATGCCGGCGGTCAGGGGCACGTAGGTCACCGCATAGGTGCCGTCTTTGTTGTTCTCGATACAGACTTCAGCTTTCGCCCCCGAGTCCGAGACGGCTTCCAGGCCCAGGGCCCCCGGGCCTGCTTCTGAACAGTCCACGCTAAGCAGCCCTGCCTCGCCCACTTTCCCATGCTCCAGCCCTGGGCCCGATGCCACAACTTTGGAGGGATCAAACGGCATTTCAATGTCAGCTTTGAAGGGAGAACCAGGTATGTGGACTTCTTCAAAGAGGATGTTGACGAAGTACTCCCCGGGCTTTGTTGGGAG
Organism: Neophocaena asiaeorientalis asiaeorientalis; assembly: GCF_003031525.2. NCBI lineage: Eukaryota > Metazoa > Chordata > Mammalia > Artiodactyla > Phocoenidae > Neophocaena > Neophocaena asiaeorientalis. The sequence continues at coordinate 6,086,198 of NW_020173377.1, read as the reverse complement.
GTAGGAGACGGAGCAGGTCCCGTCGCCATTGTCCGAGCATTCAATTTTGGCCTCACAAGGACCTTCCACGGTTAGGCCCAAACCTCCAGTTCCAGCTCCTTTGGTGTCGATGATGAACTCGGCAGGCTTGCCCACAAGACCGCCTTCAAGGCCAGGACCGTGGGCCTTCACCTATTTGGACAAAGAATAAAAATCAGACTCCGCCCGAAACTGGTATCGCTGCTCAGCCAGCACCGCTTTCAACAGCCAAGCCTGCAATCGGCAGCGAACTGCCCCTCGATGAAGTGGTCCTTCTCCCTGGGGCCTAACGTGTCACACACACTCACCCACAGCACTGAGTTACAGCCACAAGCAGTGGATGCTGCAAACGGCTGAGAAAGGGAGACCTGGCGGTGAACTCATTCAACACGGAAGGGCATGTCAGAGGCATGGCTTTCTCTCTCCTGCCAGGCTTGGCTCGAGGGCTGGAGCTGGACACCTAACATCTAGTCCAACAAACACACTCGGGTTTCCTGGGTTGAACACTCACTGAATGGCTTTCATGGACCTCACTGTTGCTTTGGCTGCTATACCTCCCTCAACAAATTCTGAATAATAAAAAACTGAACTATAATGGTGAATACATGTCATTATATGTTCGTCCAAACCCATAGACTGTATAACACCAAGAGTGAACCCTAATGTAAACTATGGACTTTGGGTGACAACGATGTTGACATAGGTTCATCCATTATAACGGGTGCACACCACTCTGGTGGGCGATGGTGATAATGGAGAGGTTATGCTTGAGTCGGGGAGGCCGGATCTGGGAAATCTCTGTGCCTTCCTCTCAATTTTACTATAAACCTAAAATTGCTCTAAAGAATAAAGTCTAATGAAAAAATTGTAAAAAAAACCACTTGCTTTTAAAAGAGGGAGGGGATGAGGCTTTCATCTCTTATTCAACAAATAACACAGTTTTATAGGATTCATGCCCTTCAAAACACTGGAAATAGTCTCAAACCCTTGACTCAGGGCTACTAGGAAGAAATGATAATGAGTAGAACATATTTTTATACTTCATTATAATAGCTCACTGTGTGTGCCAGATGCCAGACTGAGGCCTCCACACCCACCATCTGACCTCACCCTTACAGGCTCACTTTGAAGCAAGTACCGTTACCATGCTGACAAATGAAGGACAGGAGTCCCTCACCAAAGCCTCACAGCCAGAGCGAGAGAAGGAGTAGGGCTGGGACCCAGCTGCCGAGGGGACCCTTCACGCTGGACTGTAGGAGAGAGAACTACGGAGAACGGGCTGTCATCACAAAACAATTATCTAAAAGGTCTTTGCTGGGCAGAACCAGAGGACTAACTATATGTTATTATCTGCCAACAGAGGACAAGTTCTGGAACAAAAATGAAAGCTGACCTTGGTGGGATCGGGCGGCAGCGAGGCCTCCACCGTGTAAGGGCTCCCGGGCACGGGGTGTCCATCGTAGGTCACGTCAACAGCATACAGCCCCTCCTCCCGGGGAATGTACTTGGCCGTGCTGCTCTCCCGGCCCGTCACGGGCGCCACCAGGCATGGCACAACCTTCCTCGAGGGGCTCAGGATCGTCACGTCCAGCTTCCCCTGACCTCCTGCTCCCCTGGTGTCAATGGCGAACTCCTGATCCTTCCCAACTTCGACTCCTGGAAAAAAGGAAACAAGCCAAAGGGATGAGCTGACCCTGCAGCAAAAGCACAGCTGAGGGCAGAGATGGTTCCTTGGACACAGGACATCTTCTCAGCCTCTACAACAAACACTGGCTGATGCAGGACAAGAGGCAAGACCGAGTAAGAATAATCACCATTCTGGCCTCAATAACAACCAGTACAAGAACATTAATTAATTCCTTATGATATTAATAATGATAGTCATCATTCACTGAATGCATTTTACATACCAGGCATGAGGACGGCACATCATCTCCTTTCATTTTCAACACAACGCTACAGGGCATTTATTAGTAACCAAGGAATTTAACAGAAGGGGAAACTGAGGCTCACGGGGGTTAACTGACTTGCCTGGGGTACATACATATCCAGCAGACCACAAAGCTGGGACTCAGATCTAAATTTACTTGACCCCATAATCTGCAGTAAGTTATAACCTGATACTGTTGTCTCTTCTTTAATTACTTTTGGTGTTAACTTTATATCAAAACACTCCCAGAAGCCAATGTTTTATTTACTAATTCTTGGCAGCAAATTCAATCCTACAGCCAAGAACGCAAAAGTCACAGGGTTGGCCAATGCAGAGGCACTGAAGCAAGCCCTGAGAATTGACTCTCTGTATCGTGCTGATACATGAAAGGTCTTTGCAAAGCAGGGCCACAGAAAACCCATGTGTTACATTTGACAAAAACAAGGAAAGGACTTTGAACCAAAACAAAAACACTGGGAGCCTAGGGTCCCCACCACAACCTAGGGAAGTCCTGACTTGGGCAATACAGGGCCTGCCAAGATGAACAGTTTCAAACCACAAGCAAAGAGGTCTCGGAGCTCCACATCCCGAAGACTTTTCCTAATTGGCATCATACTTTTCCTAGTTTGGAGTCAAAACCCTCGGTGTCTTGGAGAAAGGAATAACAAGGAGACATGTTAAGGATTAGACAGTGACTATTCTTATGCTTAGAGCTGGCTGCTGCCAAGGAACAAAAACCAACATCGGGCTCTTGCTTCAGAGCCCCCGGAGCTGGGAGCTGGCCTCACTCACAACGCGTACATCTGGGTCACAGGGCACCGAAGGTGCTCACCGAGGGTCCCGCTGAGACCTGGAGAAACCCACAGAACAAGAGGCCTGCCCTGAGGGTGTGCACAGAGCCCCACGTGACCCTGAAACCAGGAGACCATGTACCACTGAGGGGCAGCCAGGCTGTGGCCATGCCAACAAGAGGATGGAGGTGTGAACGTTCTCTAACATAACACTGACGCAAAAAGGCAGGCTGAAGACCTATGGGTATTGCAGGGTAACTTTAGTGCAAAGTGTTGCCAAACATTTTCTGCGGGCACTAAGTATGCGCAGATGCAGAAAGAAGATGTGGAAGGACAGAAACTAAACTGGTAACTTTGGTTAACCCTATAGGGAGTGGGAAAGGTAATGCTTCAAGTAGAACATATTCTTGTGTGTGATGTCTTTTTTTCTTTTTGCGGTACTCGGGCCTCTCACGGTTGTGGTCTCGCCCGTTGCGGAGCACAGGCTCCAGACGCGCAGGCTCAGCGGCCATGGCTCACAGGCCCAGCCGCTCCGCGGCACATGGGATCCTCCCAGACTGGGGCACGAACCTGTGTCCCCTGCATCGGCAGGCGGACCCCCAACCACTGTGCCACCAGGGAAGCCCCTTGTGATGTCTTTTAGATGAAAAATGGATTTTTGTATGACCTGTGTAAAAAATACTTTTATGATCACGTGTTAAACTTGAGAAGCTGAGTGATAAGTACATGAGTGTTCATATTGTACTATTCTCTTCACTTTTTCATTTATTCATTCAGTTATTTCATCTGTTTAAATGAGCTTGTACTAATAAGATACCTGACAAGCTAAAGGAATATCCAGACTAGTTGTGGTTTCTGAGAGCCCGGAAGTTGGCTTTTATGCTTGACCCTAAGGTGGATTCAGTGGCCAAGGAGTGTTGGCACAATAGAAATTTGTCAGAGGGCAACATGCCCCAAATTCTCTGTCATAAAAACTTTCTGCTGTGATGCCAGCAGCTACCGAGGACTGACTATGACCCAGCTCCTGAATTATTAGCTCATTTAATTCTCACAATATTCCCTTGAGTATTCTTCCCCCACCTCCACGGAACAAATGAGAAAACGGAGGCTTGGTGAGGTGAAGGGGCAGGTAGGGTCACAGAGCTACTCCACAGGATAGCCCTAATTCAAACCTGTCTGTCTGACTGCAAAATCTCATATGGCAGAATTTGCTTCCCTGCAAATTGTCTTTGAAGGGGATGTAACTGCTCTTCAATGACCCATCGCCCCCCACCATTCATGACACACTTACTGTTTTCCAGCCCATTAATTTTTATCCTGCTCAGATCCAGCGGAGCGGCCACGCCCACCGTGAAAGGGCTTTTAGGGATGGGATCGCCACCGTATGTAACCAGAACCTGCATGCTGCCCTGGAATGAGAGAGAAAACCGAGGACACGTTTGGGTACCAACATACTACCTTGCCGTTTCAACCTGCCTTCCAGGTCTTTCATTCTTCCCAGAGACACAGGGTATAAGACTCCAGCTGATTCAGAAAGCATCTCAGATATATTTCTCTAAGTTTTGGGGCTCCATGGCAAGAATGACAGAGAAATCAGACGAAAAAGAGCAACTAACAACAACAGGGACAGCTTAATGAGCACACCATGCTCATCCTTTTAAGCATTTCCTTAATTCAATCTCAAAACGGTCCTAAGAGGGCGTTCCCGCTGTTCTTACCATTTTTCCAGGAGATGAAACTACAGCTCAGGAAGGTAAAATCACTTGCCCCAGCGCAAGAGCGGGGCCTCATGCCCATGGTACCCAAACCTGTGTCAGTCCTAGCCGCTCGGCCATGTTACCTCCCCACCCAGCTAAACAACCAGCCCTGGCCATAGGCAAAGCAGGGAGGCCTGGGGGCCTCTAACCGAACAAAATCTTTTGTCTCCATGTGCTGGGATTTCAGGCCACTAGGCTGAGAAATGAATTTGCAAGAGTTTGCCTGGGGCTGTTCAGAGACCACTGCAGAGTATCGAAACTCGCGCATCTATGGCAATGAAAGAAAAGTTGCCAGTGTGAAGGCAGACTGAGCCTGTGGGATTGGCAGTCCCCTCGCCAGCAGCCCCGAGGCCATGGAGGCACAGTGCGGCCAGTCCTGGCCCACTCGCTGCTGGCTTCCTCTCTCCACGGTCGGCTGAGTCCCCTCCCTCCAAACCAAGCCTCCATGAAAGCCCACAGCTGTCTCAGTAGATTAAGGCCCTCCTCACCTCAAATGTCTGGGCATCACGTAAGAGGATGTGGGAAGGGAAGAAGCAAGGGGGAGGGAGGGATGATTCCTTGCAGGAATACAGAGGGCTCGCTAAAATTCAGTCCCTGCTGAAAGCTGTCACGGACCAAGTGTTAAAAGGGTGTAGCTTTTGGCCTATGAATATTTTCTCACATTCCTTGTGTAATAAAGAAGGAGGGAAAAGACAAGACAAAAATTAGTTGCATCAATGAAGGAGGGAGGACTGACTTTCCAGGATGTATTAGCACTGCACACAAAACCAATGAGCCCACTATCTGAAGAGTATAATATCTCATGGTAAGATGTACGAGGTCACATTCAACAGAGCGGGGCCTGGTTTGTTGCTTCAGCCCTCAAGGCATTGCCAACATGCCAGCTCTTCCCGAGGGTATGCCCCCAAACCCCGAACTCCTCGAGGGCTAGGCCTCCCAGCTAACCAAGGGTTCTGGAAAAACCTTCTCCACCACCCACTAGAATTCAGGAGACCACTTCTCTGGAGTGCCAAAGGAGTGAGGGGAAAATCCTCTTTCAGTTAAGCCCATCTGTCCCATAAAAGAAAGCATATTCTCATTACCAGTTATACAAAACACAACAAAACTGAGACAGGAAATTAACTGTACCTTAAATAACCTAATGAGGGGGAGAAAGAAAGCTTAAGAGATTTACACCTGCGATGGCCTGTAGCACTTCAAGATTTCCTCTGAGGCCCCAGCCAAGGAACGGCCTATGCATTTTCCCCAGGAGGCTAGGAAGTGAGGAAGATCTGAACAGTGACCACCAGTGCATTTCAGAGACTTTGCTGATGGCCACACAGTTGTATTTTATTTATTTTGGGGCCACACCACACGGCACGCGGAACTTCCCCGACCAGGCATTGAACCCGTGCCTCCTGCAGTGAAAGCGTGGAGTCTTAACCACTGGGAAGTCCTGCCAGATGGGTTTATCCTCTCCCTTCCAGGCTTCTGAGACCTTCACCTCATTCTGCACGAGACCCATGAGGAAAGGACCGAGAAAGCTAACCACAGCCCCCTCCTCCAGAGACCTCTGTGACAGCTATGGCCACCAACAGTAATAACCTTTCAAGGGAGGGACTGTTCTCCTGTGAGGCCCAGTGAGCTCCGGGGGCTTCCTAAAGGCGCCACAGCAGCATGTGGAGTTCTCAGTTCCCAGTGGCTCCTGACTCGGCATGTCGGGGAGCTGTTGCCACCGGCTCCTCAAACCACTCTGTTCAGGGAAGCTTGGGGTGAGAAACTGAAGTCATTGAGGCCACAGACAACGAAAAGCACAGAAGGCAAAATCCTCCAGGGAAACTGTCATTGTATAATGGCCCTTCTACCTTTGACCTCTAGGCAGGTCTTCAAGCCCCAGCCCAAGAAGTCCACTCCCCGCTAAGGCAAAAACTCTGACCACTGTCTTCCAACAAGAACAGGATCAACCAGCAACGTCCATCACTGGTCCACGGCAGGCAGGTGAGCTGTGGACTGGGGCCCTGCAGGGGACAGCAGCCGCTCGCAGGTGTCACGGAGCAAAGAGCCAGCAGTCGGGTGGGGGCCGCAGTGCCTCACACAGCAGCCCAAAATCTGAGGGTTAAGCATTCACCCTAAGCCAGGATCCACCCTTGTCTCTCCACACACACTCAACAGCTGCATTTCTGGAAAGTTCCAGCCTCTTAATCCCTAAAACCACCACAAGAAGGTGTGCCTGTGGGCAGCGACCTGAAAAGTAACCCCGTGCGGCTTTCTGGGTTGACCCAAGTCTCTTAACCACATCCAAGAGCAGAGCTCAAAGGCACGCTTATTTCACCCAATCTTGAGCTGTTAGCTGTTAGCTCTTCAGAAAAGAGAGTTCAAAGTAGAATGAGGATGTGTCAGCTCCACTCTCCTACCAGATTACAAAGTTCTCATGTTGTTCTGCTTGTGAGTTGAGGCTCCACTTCGTTTATTCACCCATTCGGCCATAAATCATACAAAGCAATTACAGCACCAGACCCTGTGCTTGGGGCTGAGAATGGAAAGATATATATAACATGATACCCTAACCTTGGAAACTCACAATCTAAGAGTAGAGATTTAATCTGTTTTCTTTGCCATAGAGAAACAGGCAGAATTGCAATTTGCCCAAATAATAAAACAGTAAACCTCACTCTAAACAACAAACGAGAGGGATGGGAGAGGCACCGTGGAGTCATCGCAGTAAAGGCAGGGACTGACAGCATTTGCACAAATAGCCCCAAGAGGCCACCAAGCATGCCAACAGCCCTCAGACCTGCTACGATCAGACATATGGATGAACTTGACCTTGGGGTGACTCTAGAGTAAGGCGCTTCCCACTCTAGCTACATTTCAAATGTGATAAAACAGGACTGGGCTCCCGACCTCCACCTCCACCTTGACTGGCAGCTGGGAGCATCCAGGGCATCGGGTTCTAAAGTCCTTTCTGGGGGTGCAGGTCAAAACCTGAGGCTGTCCTGACGTCTGCAACTTACTTTCTAGCAACTCAGCCGAAACACAAAAAGGTATATAGGATCAAGAGTCTCAAAATGTTTTCACAAGAGTCTTGTGATCTTGACGAGCGATCATGGCCATGCTTTCTGGTACCTTCTCCTAAGGAATGTGGAGAATTGGCAACAAAGACGCTATCAAGCTGGTGTTGCCAGTGGTAAGCCTCCCATCAGCCCTGATAAGCATCACTAGGAAAATAATTACCTAAATAATTAGCACAGAGCAGCCTGATGAGAAAACCGTATTCATCTACAAAAGTTTTCATTTTACCATTACTAATAATGAACCCTCATTAGGGTAAAGAGAAACCACAGGAAGAAGCACATGTGGAGATAAAGGGCCACATAAGAACCTGCCCTAGAGAACCTCGCACTGCCAGGCAAGTTCTCATAGTAAAGATTCCATCTCCAAGCATGTGTAGCCCCCAGTGCAGGGGGGACACCCACACCACTCCCTCATCCTCACTGTACCCCTCATTCTTTCCCACTACACTCTGGCCAGGTCCCACTGAGAGGGCCCAGGGCAGAAGTGATGCTTTTCGAACAGTGCTTCTACAGAAAGCATCGCCCTTCCTCCCTTAAAAATGGCATTTCTCACATAGGGGGACTCTTCTTCAAGAATGAAGGAATCTCAGAGGTTTGGAGTGACTGTTTAGAACACTATGCATAAGTGGGAGAATCCAGGCTTTTCTATAGGAGCTCCCCAGACCCTAGACATGTAGCCATGAATCAAAATAAAATTTTAAATAAGTAAACATGAATTCATCAGAGAGGTAGATTTTTAGGTCCTTATTGCCTAAAACAACCAGAGTAAAGCAGCCGGGATGACAAAATCCTGTCTGTATTCCTGTATTTTGTAAAAGGGAATAATTTAGTGCTTGAAGTACCATTTCGGGCTTGAGGGACTAAAGGCTCTTTGAGAAAGACCCCACTGCACCACCTCGTAAAAAGGGTAAACTAAGGCAAAAGGGCCAGCAAGGACAAAGGCATGGCAATTCTTTCCCTGTGAGTAATTAGTAAAACACTAAAACCAAGAACGGAGGTGGGAAATGGGGGTGGGAAAAAACAACTAGCTTCCTGCTTGTTCTTGGGGAATCCTCCAGGCCCTCCTGGTAGAACCCATCAGGCTTTTCGTCAGCGTTCCCAGCGGGGTTCAGAAGGAAAGGGGGAATCTCCTCCTGCCACAGAGCAGCACAGCTCAGAGCACAGATTGCCGCCGCCCCCGCCCCCTGGTGTCCAGAGTGACCCAGCCCAGCACCGAGTGGGGAGGGGCCCTACCTGCTGGGTGGGCGTGTATTTAACGGTGTGGGAATAGTCGTAATTATCAATGACGTCCAAATCCTTCACGGTGTCGCCAGGAAGGGGGCTGCTGAACTGCACATTGAGGGGGGCTTTTCCGGCCCCTTTGGTGTAGACGGTGAAGTGGGTCGGTTTCCCGTTTTCCACACCTGGGAGGGGACAGTGAAGTGAGGAGACAGGCCCAGCTGGAGGGGTTTCACTTTTAGCACCAGTCTGACAGGTTCATCAGCACAGGCTTCCGCAAGGCAGTAGGTGGAGACAGGGGCTGGCGTTCGGCCAGCGGCTCCGCTGAGCAGGGCCCCTGCTGAACTGGAGCCCCAACAGAGCCCCTGCTCCAGGGGAGGTAAGTCACTCACGGCCCTGGACCAACCATGCCCACTGCCTCCAGGGTGACCTCATGCACACATGCCACCTTACCTGCTTTGCTGAGCCCCGGGCCTTCTGCCTTCACTTTGCTGGCGTCGTGGGAAGGGTCGACTTTGACTCTGAAAGGGCTGGCGGGAATTTCCTGTAGCAGAGACACTGTCTCAGTAGGAAAGTCCCTGAAGCCACTGCCTGAGCTTAGCCTTCTGCCCAAAGCAAAGGAGGAGACCTCAGCATGACTTCCACTCTAGCAGATGGTGAGCCACTTCCGTTACCATTGGTCAAGTCTTCAGGCGCTAGCATCAGGTAAGGGCCATCAGTGGTCACTCATGAATACCTGGATCCCTGACATCACAGCTAAAGGATGGGTTTCCACAAACCACTCTGACAACTCTCAGCCTTTGACACCAAATGCTGAGTACTTAGGATACAAAATACTACCAAAAATAAAACCCCGAACAACAATAATACACGGGGTCGGAGGAAGGAAAGGGACATTCCTCCAGGGACAACAGAGAGCTAGGGTTTGACGAATGCAAGGAATTGATTATAAATGCAATGATTGCAATTCTTCAAAAAGACTCTTTCAGAATAAAGGCAGAACAGGTTAAGTGGATGAAGCCAACTCAAGACCAATGCCTTTAAGGCACAGACCTTTCTCCTGAGGTCCCTGTATCTTTACGTAAGATGACTCTGAATCACCAGGATTCCATTATTCCCTGTTTTAGGGTACTGCGCCTCCTTGTCTTCATTATCACATGTAAGTATGAATTCTGTCTGAAATTCAAAACCCCTCTCCCTAGAAAAGTTTAAAGCCTGAGGCCAAGGTCATCATTTCAGTGAAAGTATAGCACACATCTAGAAACGAATTACGTTTCATTCAAAAACCGGATGAAAGTTTGTAACGATCCAATTTCTTTCCAGAGTCTGGCTTTTAACCACTGACTACACGGCCCCACTTTTGTTAGAAAGTGGTACAATTTTAGTTCTGGGTGTGTTTGTTCCTTCTTGGTTTTAAGGAAGCAGAGAGGAAAACTATTGGGCGGAGTTCTCAAGACACCTTCCCTGTTGCTGAAAAAAGCAAAAAGGAAATATGAACACAGGTGGCCAGAAAGAACCCAAGTCCAAACACACACCTGAGAGGCAAAGAGAACTTTGATAGTGTATCGCCCGGCGGCAGGAGGCACATATTTGACAGTAAACGTGTCATTGGCGTTGTGAATAATGTCAAAATCCACGTCTTCCTCATCGTCACTTAACACCCGGGCATCACATTTAATGCCAACGCTGACATCACCTGGAACAGACCAGCTTATTAGCACCGGTTTACAAGAAACAGCACGTCCCATGCAATCACTTCCAGCTCAGGCTCACACCCCAGAAAAGCAACTGGGAAGTTTCCAGTAAGAAACCTGAGAAAGGGATGGTATTTAAATAATGGTTTTGCAGACAGAACGGAGGATTAGCAAAGATATCACCACGGAACTGACACACAGGCTCATCAGATGAACAATTACCTATTCAGGTGGGTTAATATCTCCTGGTTCAAAGTTCATTACCCATGAAACATTACAAAGAGAACTTCCTTCCCCAAGAAACAACAAGCACTGAGTCGGGTGAAGCCCCCTCTCACCTTCGCCAGCCTCGGTACAGTCCACTGTGAAGTGAGTAGGCTCGTGCGCCTTCAGTCCACTTCTCTCCACTCCTGGCCCAAACACTTTGACCTTCTGGGGATGGCTACCCTGCCTGATGTTGACCTAGAGAGGACGGGGAGAAAAGTTGTAATCAAGTTCTTCTCCCCATGGATCCAGTAAAGACACTCTCAGTTGTTAGAATGTTATACTTCTGGGCAATCTACAGCACTCGGCCCTTTGGGCCACTCCATCTTCCAAGGCCCACCAAGCATGGGTCTTTCCATATATTTACCTTGGCCATCAAGCATGGAGTCCAGACTGGCCTCAGGACTGGGCTTTTTCATTACCACGACCAAGGTTTCACCTCACAACCTACCCTGTAAGGGCTGTGCGGGATGTTGACACCTCCCCAGACCACGGCAATGGTGTGCTTGATGGGCTTCACCGGGGTGTAGGAGCAAGCGTAGGTGCCATCCATCCGGCTCTGCATCTGGATGTCAATGGGCTGGCCGTCCCCGTCCTGCAGAAGGGCAGAGGCTAAGAACAGAGCCGACCCTCACACTGTCTCCATCCACTGTGGCCTCCCAAGACAACCAAGTCACTGCTCACTCATCCCACAAAATCTCGTGGAACACCTATGATAGCACCTATGAACACAAGTGATAAAACACTACATGCATGTACGCATTTTTACTTACTAAGAGAAAACGGTCCCAAAAGAAAGCCATGGTCACTCAGTGCTTCTTAATTTTAATTCCTGCATTTAAATCCTTGGGCCAAATTCAATTAAATTAGATAAATATATTTGATAAACCCTTGTTTACAAACCCTCCCATCACAGTGTAAGTAGCTTCGGCCACACTGAAGGACATTTACAGGGAAATCTGAAACAATCAAGCCTCATTTCCACGGAGCACAAATCATAAAAATTTGCCCCTTGCTTTACATGTTAGAATCTCATTTAGTCCTCACATAAACCCTACAAAATAAACATTGTTATTCGCAGTGTGTGGATGAGGAAACTGAGGATCAGATGGACTGAGCGACTTTCCATTACGTGGATGGATCCTGTTACCTGACAATTACCTGCACGGGTCGTCCCTAGAAACTTACCTGAGCAAATATCTTTAAGGGAGCTTTGCCGGCATCCTTAGGATCCACGGTGAACTCGGCCAGATTGTTGACAATGCACCCAGATTTCTCCAAACCTGGCCCGTATGCTTGAACCTGGGGCAAAGGGCCAATAGTGATTCTCTTTCTGTGTAATGTTCTAACTGTGTTCCTATCAGAAGACTGGTAACCAGGAAATGGGAGAAAAGGAAAACAACTGTGTCTGGCTTCACAGTACCTACATAATAGGATGGTTACGGGAAGGAAAATGCTAAAGTAGGCTGGGACTTAAAAATAAAAACATGCCGGAGAAAAAGTCTGTAAAACCAGGCCCCAAACTGGCCTGGTGCTCCCTGCCTTAATCTGTGCAGTAACCGGGGCAGGGACCTCCAGCCATGCCCACCTCCAGTTTCAATGCTCCTGCTTTGTGAGGGCTCAGAACCTCTCCCACTGACAACACTCCAAAAGTTTGCAGCCCCAGAGAGTAAAGGACCAGCAGTTGGCCAAAGACGAGCAGCTGCCAGCCTGGACTGATGTCACCCTACGGTCAGCTGTCCAGGTGGGCCAACAGCAGCACACATGGCAGGGGCAAGGGTTCCTCCTGTCAGCCAGGCTGGCTCAGACTTGATGCTAACCAGCTTGCTAAATGTTTGAGAGAAGCTCTTGCAAACACTGCTCCAAGTTAAGAGAAGGGGAGCTGGGGAGGAAAATTTTAAAACCTTTATCTATGGATCACCTTGAAATAATAACTATAGCAAGTGGCAAGACTGAAATATGATGCTCGGGGTTGCGAGAAAATAGCAGCTTACAGAGCCCCCTCTGTGGGCCAGGCACTGTTCTAAGGGCTGTCTTCATTCACATTACCTCCTTGAATCATGACAGAAACTCTAAGAAGCAGACACTCGCATCATTCCCGTTTGATAGAGTCAGAGAGGTAAGTTACGTGCCCCATGTTACAAATGTACTAAGAGGTACTACCAGGCTTCTAATTCAGGCCTTTTTCCTTCCTAAGCTCTCAAAGGCTCTCCTCTGCGATTTCTCCACATGCTGCTCAAGGAAACTCTGTGGGCACTGGGAGGAGTGCCAGGAGCCAGAGAAGAGAGCCCAGAACATGACAAGTTGATTCACCAGATCCGGGTTGTAGTCTCCCGAGGCGGGGTGGATGTAGGCCATGTAGGGACTGTCTTTGATGTCCTCATCGTCACACATGATGTGAACGGCATATTCACCGGGCTCCTTGGGCCAGTACTTGACATCACACGATCCGTCGTTCTGGTCATCATACTCAATCTTTGCCTGGGAGGGGCCTTCAATAGCAAACCCTGGGGGATAGGGTGGGAGGATCCCCCTGGTTACACGGCGGAAGGTATCTAGTCTGGGTTACTACTAACCCACTCCCTCCGCCTCCCTGAAAACCAAGTGTTAGCCAGAAGATTGAAATCTGTTTAGGTCCCTTTCCCACAAAACCAAGCCTACTGAGTCTTCACTAGAGACAGAAGGTTGGATTTTATACTTTTTTTTTTTTTTCAAACATCGTCAAAGAGGAAGGTCAACCAGCAAATCTTTCTGTTGGCAATATGGCAACACAAGCCAAAAGCCTTAAAACAATGCCCATCCTTTGTCCCACCAAATCCACTTCTGGGCTTTTATCTGAAGGAAGTAACCAAGGATGTGTGTAAACAGTTAGATACAAGGATATATATACAGCATTGTTTTTATAGCAAAACTCTGGAAATAACTAGAGAGCCTAACAGTAGCTATATCGATGGACTGTAATTCCACAGAAGCCATGGGAAATCCAGACACAGCCTAGATTTGCCTGAGGCAGAAAGATATAAAGGCTACCCCCAGATATTTCTGCAGCAGATCAATATTCGTATGCCTATGTACAGGGAAAAAGTCTGCAAGGATATACCTAAAGGCTTAATATTACCTCTAGTCTACAAGGATATACTGGATTGGCCAAAAAACTTCGTTCGGGTTTTTCCGTAACATCTTACGGAAAACCCGAAAGAACTTTTTGGCCAGCCCAATATTAAGATGTTTATTATTTCTCTAAAAGGAAAAATTCAATGTGATTTCCTCTTTCCCCCTCTTTGCTTATTTCTGTTAGCTAACACAGAGGTCCTCAAACTTTGGCCGCTGGGCCAAATCTGACCCACTGCCTGTTTTTGCAGATAAGGAACACAGCCATACTCCCTCACCTACGGATTTTCTATGGCTGCTTTCACGCTACAAGGCAGTCATATAGTTGCGACAGAGAGAATATGACCCGCAGTACTGATATATTTGCTATCTGGTCCTTTACAGAGAGAGAGGTACTGATCATTGTTCTAAAATGATCATATATACATCAGATGTTTACTTAAAATATACTCAGTTATGCTCCAAAGAGTATTTACTCCCCAAATTTCTAGTTTGAGCAAAATTCATTCACTGATCTAAACTCAGGATCAGTCAGTAATATCTGCCGTGCGCCTACTGTGTTCCTGGCGCTGTTTTAGACACAACATCCATAAAAGGCCTCTGCCCTCAAGGTGTTGTGGATGAATGAATGCTGGTGCCAGAGGCAGAGGGCAACTGGAAGGTCAGGGGGAGATGGGAACTGCAATTCCACAGCAGTACCCAGAGGTGGCCTCAGATGGTCAAGCGGCCAGGAAGCCCCGGGTAGTGAGGCTGAGAGGAGGCCTCAATACACAGCCTGACACGTAATCCAGGTACCCTGCAATCTCAGCTCACCAAAAGCTGCTTCCACTCACCCAGAGACCCCACCTCAGAACCAACGGACTCCACCACGAAGTCCGCCGACCGCCCAACAATCCCGCCATGGAGGCCAGGGCCCCATGCACGGACTTTCTGCATGCCTGCTTCAGGGCCAACTTGAACTTCAAAGGGGCTAGAAGAAAAGGAACAGAGGAACCATTAAAGAGGAGCAAAGAAGGGGCTACGTACAGCTATAAGCTCTTTACACATATTCTTTCCACTGGCCTGATACTTTTCCCTGCAGTCCCAATCTCCAGCCAAGCCCTTCCTCCAGCCAAGCAGGTTCCCCCACCATTGTTATGTCAACAATACCATGTAATGGGGCTGCTTCAAGCCACACTGCCTTGCACTATCCTGGTCATTTACCTTTTGTGTGCAGGGCTTACCAGACTGTGAGCCCGGGAAGGCTAAGAGAATGCATACTTTTCTATCTGCTGCTTATGCTATAACAAGAAAACTAGGTTGACTAGGCTTTATCTCATACGCGAATGAATGTGCTTTAACTTTGGCACAGGAGATTCTTAAAAGTTTGCTTAGATTCTCAGAAACTTATAATATGCCCAGATATTTCTCAAGGTAAACTGAATTTATTCAGAGTTTAAAGTTGCCCCCAGGAAAGCTGGAAAGTATGTGAATGCAGGGAAGGCAACTGAAGCCCACAAGGCAAAGCTGTAGACTGTGTCCCTCGGTTCCTGACCACACTCACGCAGAGGATTCTAATGTAAACCATAGCAGATTTTGACATTTTATCCATGGCATTCCTGAACAGAGGCACACAGTGAAAGGAGAATCGCAGTATATATAAGGGATATAGACACTCAGCCCATTTGCTCTGTATTACTGTTCCTTCTGGCCTTCTGCCTCCCACCAGCCCCAAACCGACAGCATTTGATTTAAAGCAAGGCAGCTGAAACCACAGCGACTTTCTGCTGCTTTTGAGAACAGGCCAAATGTCTGTGTGCTGCTCTGAAAAAAGAAAAAAAAAAAAAGCTTTCAACAAAGCAGCTCTCTTTCCCTCCTGCAGCCCAGGAAGCCGCCACCACGAGTCTGCCCTGGGCCAAGCATGCTTCTGGAGAAGACGCAACTCCAGCTGGAGACTCACCTCTTTGGAATGTGGTGTCCCCCCCATGTGATGGCGATGCTATATTTCCCCGGGGTGCTGGGGTAATACTCAAATGCATACACTCCATCCAGAAAGCCTTTCTGCTTCACCAGCTCCTCCAGACCCTCTGTGGGAAGGAAGCACACCATCTTTCCAATGCAATCCTAGGCTCAGAACGAGAATCCACAAGACAAGGACAGAAAGACAGCGATATCCAGGGGGGCTTCCCTGGTGGCACAGTGGTTAAGAATCCACCTGCCAGTGCAGGGGGCACAGGTTCGAGCCCCGGTCTGTGAAGATCCCACATGCCGCGGAGCAACTAAGCCCGTGCACCATAACTACTGAGCCTGCGCTCTACAGCCTGCAAGCCACAACTACTGAGCCCACACGCCACAAGTACTGAAGCCCACGTGCCACAACTGATCCCACATGCTGCAACTACTGAAGCCCACACACCTAGTGTCTGTGCTCTGCAACAAGAAGCCACTGCAATGAGAAGCCCACGCCCCACAACGAAAAGTAGACCCCACTCGCCGCAACTAGAGAAAGCCCGCACGCAGCTTCACGCAGCCAAAAAAGAAAGAAGCCACCCATTTAGCCGCCCACAAAAATTGGAGAGGGAGCGAACCCTTACGAGTATTTGGCATGAGGCTGAGGTTAGTATCCCGGTATATCCTTTTCAACTAAAGCCAGATAATGAAAGCGAGAAAGCTCTTATATGCTGTCTCCAAGAGGACAGGTTTTAGAGGCTACCCCAAAAACTCCAGACTGAGCCATCAGGCAGGAACTTGTTTTATGTTGAGCCCTGAGGTTTGGCTGGGAAAGCCATTTAGTAAAGCAAGAATCCAAGGTCAGAAAAAACACGCCTCCTCAGTCCCTGTAACAACAAGCCAAGGTAGCGGGGGCAGCCCCAGAGCAGCCTGACACCAGGTCTGGGCAGTCTAGAGCCTCGGCTGCCCTCAGGGCACTGCCTGCCCCAAAGCTCAGTGCTCTGAGATCAAACATTAACTTTCTGGAGCTCAGAACATTCCTGCCCCAGCCTGTTAGGAATACAAAGGGTGAGAGCAGTCCTGGAGCAGGAAGCTGAAGATTCCACAAAGCTTGGAAGTGAAACTGCCAAGGCTGTTGCACCTGCAACTAGAAATGCCGAGCTGCTTCTCTGATCTGGGGGAAAACTGGAGGATGGAGCAGATACCCGTCTTCCTGCTCTCTGTCTCCTTTCCCAAGACAGAGCAAGAATGAGCTGTAGGGTGCAAGGCACTCTTCCACAAATGGCATTAATCTACAAAGAAAACTTAATCTTAGGGAATTATCCTCCTTCTATAAGCAATGATCATAGTAATTAGGTACCTGACATCATTTCATCGTTTATAAAATGTAACCTGTAGAGGGAAAATTACTGGCTTTGGAAACTGGGCTTGAATTCCAGCTCAGATGCTTACAAGCTATGTGACCTTGGTCAAGACCCTTCCTCTCTGAGCCTAGGTTTCCTCAAAGAAAAAAAAAGGGGCCACTTCATGTTGCTGTTCTAACTCCATTATTTATTTCTATTCCCAGAAGCCTTAAAATAACATGAGGCTGTCAAGCCACCACTGTTCCCACATCCAGGGCAGACATTATTAAATGATCACTGTTTCCTTCTGCATGGAGCCCTGAGAGCCTCAAACCTTTGACATAGCGCTCTGGGATAAATTGATCAGAACTGGCTGTGCAATGATCCATGGCTGCAAAGCTGGCCGAAATCATACCTGAGATGGGGAAACAAAGGAGCACTTACTAGGACCCTTTACGGTTACGCCGAGCTCTCCACTTCCAGCAGCTTTGGTGTCGACCTTGAAGTCTGCAGTTTCTCGGATGCGAATGCCTTTTGGCTGTAGGCCTCGGCCACTGGCCCGGCAGGCATTTGGATTACAGGCTGCAAGCACAGTTTCAACATCAATTCAACCTTTCATTCTTTAGTCCGAGTTGAGCAAGCCAAGGTAACTTTGAGCCACCCGCCAAGAAAATGTTTGCTTTACACAAAGAGTATGCAGCAGCTGTCTGAGACCAGGGGTCCCGTTCAGGGAGCACACCAGGCTAGCAAATAAAGACACAACATAACTTTGTCCGGCCACACTGCACAGGGACTGGGGAAAAATTACTTTGGCAAAGAAAGCAGGAGAGCACAGCGTGGATTTGCTGGGCTCCTGGTAGTGGCTGAATTCTGGCGTTTATCCTCTTGGTGGTGAAAGAGAGTTAAGACCTAGGGCTGGACATTGTTCAAACCTCATTGCCATACTCAAGGGCCCAGTAATTGGGAAGACTGGGTCTACTTGGAAAATGGAGCACTTGAAAACATCTGACCTTGTTCCAAACTTTAGATCAGCCATTTCTAAGTCTAAATGTTGCTGTCTTCCACAGGAAGAGCCAGAGGATAGCTCAAAAAAAGACCAGGTCAACCCCACCTCAGCCAAGGCAGATAAACATTTCAGTGCTGTCTGTTACAAGGTCCTCAGAATGTGGGCAGCTATAAATGCAACAATTAGGAATAAACACCACTCTCAATTTGAATTCTAGCTCTAGTTAAAAAACCCAAAGTTGTAAGTCTAAAAATTAAGTACAAAGGTAGCTTCTAACATTCCTTACATAAGAGTTCCACAAAACTGTTCCATGGGGTTTGTCAGAAGGTCGACAAAAGACATTCTTGGGGCTCCCCGCTCCCAAAAAAAAAAAAAAAAAAAAAAAAAAAAAGACATCCTTGTGCCCTAGGACTTTTTTGACAACATGAGCTACCTTCTCATCGAGTATAGAAACAGGAGATTAATGGGTAAAATGTCACATTGCTCCTTTCCAAACATGACACTGCGTATCTGACAGCTCTCTATACGCTAGGGGGGTCACAAACTCCAGAAGACAAGACTCTTTACAGAAGGAAGATAGTTCCTCCTCTGGCTCGTCCTCCCTGCAATGTCCTCAGGTGGACATTCCCAAAGAGACATACACACACCCTTGGAGCAGAGATGCTTTTATGTGGTTCATGGATGAGCATAAGTTTATTGGTTTTCCACTGTAAAACTGACATAAAGCTTCTTTTTTCTTAAAATCATTTAAGTGGAGGAAGGGATAGTACATCAAAAGAAAAACTATTAATTAAATACTAACTAATAGAAGTGACAGATGGATATGCCAGAAATGAAAAAGGTCGTCCATGAGTGAGAGGAAGTCAGAAAACACCACCGGAACTAGGAAAGCTGTTCAAAATTCTTTCTTGCATTATGTCAAAGGGAATTCTGCTCCTGAATACATTGGGTTGTTTTTTTTTTTCTTTGTCAAGGGGAGAAAAGTTGGCCATACCAGAAATAAGCCACAACAGCATGACAGGACTTCCCTTGGAGGGTTTAAATGCGTCTTTAAAAACAACAACAACAACTCATGGAAATTCTGAACATGGGCAACAGCCTCAACATCAAAAGGATAACCGCTCAGTTCATATAAACACTAAATGGAACTAAAGAGCTTGAAGGCAACCACGTGATTTTCCACTATCTTGAGATGTCTTAGTGATGTTTAAATGTAATTAGAGAGTGGGTTTGGGGTCTGGCTGGACAAGTGGTACTAACACCTGCACTGTAATTTCCCGAAGTCACAAACAGCACAGGTCTGGTTGACAACTGCAGGCAGCACAAAGAACTGGCAATGGAAGCCCCACCAACCAGCCCTTACCAAGCGAGATGCCTCTGGCCCAGTGCTTTCAACTAGGAAGCCAACAGCTTCGGGGTCCAGGCTGGCCCAGAGGCAGGATTCAGAAGAGGAAGCCAGGTCTGCAGGTGCAGATGCAGAGGACAGAACAGGGAGAGGCAAGTATTGGTTAGAAAAGGTAGCAGAGTTGGGGGAAAAAAAAAAAAAAGAGTAACAAAGTCAGAAGGAAACAGTCTAACGTTAGAGAAAAATGCATGCTTCTGGCTGCAGAGGAAGTTTAACAGCATGGTTAAGGGGTTGACAGAGACCATGGTTCTATTCCTACTGAGGCCTACTCCACAGTCACTGATACCTTATGATACCTAAGCCTTGTGTCTCCGCCTGCAGACTGGAGATAACAATAGCCCCTGCAACACACTGGCTGGTGTCATGATTAGATGCAAGTGTGCTCAGTGCCTGACAGCCAGTAAAGGAGGCTGCAGGGCACCAGCAATGCCACTGCTGTTAACATCAGCCACAAACGCCACTCCTCAAACAGCTTCAGTCCTGTATCTCTCAGTGAGGATCATGAATCCTAATATGAGTGTTTTGGGGCAGATTAAATAAGTTAATACATAAAGCACTTAGGTCACTGCATGGCTCATAGGAAGATATTAGTATTAATATCTTGAGGACAAAGTAGATACTAGTATTAATGTCTTGAGGATACTTCCTGCCAAAGGGGCCCTGGCAGCAAAGGGACAGGCCTGAGTTCAGTGCTGGGCCCTGACCATTCTCGTGGCCTCACAGCCCAGTCATGCACAGCTAGCCTGAATGACAGAAGCAGATGCGGTCAGCTCCCCTGGCACTCACCTTCCCCGACCTGTACAATGAAGGGACTCTTAGGAATGGTGTCCCCAGCAAAGGAGACCTTGACCACATGGGGGCCAGGCTGCACTGGTTTGTACACACATCGATACACCTGGTTTCCTCTGTCTTCCACGAGCAACTCCACGGTGTTCTTCCCCTGGGGATCTTCCACCACCACACCAATGTCACCCACGCCAGCACCTAGCAGACAGAGAACATTCCACGAGCCCAAGTCACCCTCTAGAAAGCTCCCTGCTGATGAGGGCAAAAGTAGGTAGAAAATGCAAACTGCAGGAGACAGAGAGGTACGCAGAAGGTTCACACCTGGACCTGTTTCCCGGTGGAGGGGAGGAGAGTCATAGCCAACTTTCCTTTTCTCCCATTCTCTATTTTCTACATTGAAAAGAAAACTGACAATTCAAGAATTGTGGTTTATTCATCCCCTTTCTTACCAGCCCCCACCCAGGACCTTGCATGGAATTTGGTCCAGTAGATGATTCATAAACCTTAGTTCTTTGGAATATTTATTTAGCCAAGTCAGAAATGTATACAGAAATTATTAATAATAATCCAAGTTAAGCTTGAGTATGAGATTTTAGAGAAGAAAAGCTGATTTTGAAAAATGTAAGAATATAACCAACACATTTGAAAAAGCTGTTTTTGTTGTTGGTTCTTCAATTTAAAACACGAAGTGTCAGGCATCCCAAGCCTTCAGGTTCCTGAGGATTATCTCAGGCTTTGCAAGAGGAGAGGTGTTACCTGCTGTGTAGATGTCAAAGTAGGTGGGCTTATTGGCGATGTTCCCAGCAGCTTCCAAGCCCGGACCTTTCGCAGTGACTTTACTGGCGTCTCCCTGGGCCTTGTCGACATTTACTTCGAATGGGCTCTTGGAGATGTGCTGTCCTGCAAAGAGGACTGTAACCTACAAGTGACAGGCAGGTGAGACATCATCACTTCTTCCTGCTCAGCGAGAACACTGTATAAAGCCACATACACCGACAGCCTGCTCGTTCATCCTCCCGATCATACACACAAAGGTGAGGGAACCAGGAGCCCTGGGGAAGTGGCCTCAATGGGACTCCCATCCGGCTCCACCAGTCACACAGCTGGGCCTGGGACATCACGCCTTTCGCAAATTAAAACACATCAGACATGCCTAAATTAGCCTCTATAGTAGGATATACGCAAATACTTATACTTCAGTCTCTAGACAATGGACTCTTAAGGCAGCTGCAAGTGAGACCCCGTCTCCCTAATATAATGCACGGTTCTAGAATTTCAAACCTAAGAGTCAAAGTATTTTTCAAGGGACCAAGATCATTTTCAGATACATGGATTTGAGACACAGTACAGATTTCCATCTCAACTTTGAGTCAAAGTTCTCATCTTTTAAATTTTAAGGGTTATCAGGTTGGGTGGGCCACTGGCCTCCACTATAGTCATTTGGCCTTCTGTGCACCCAGGCTTCGATGTTGACAGAGGCTGCAGAGCACCGTGAAGAAGGATACTTAAGGAAGCATTAAAGACAAAGAACCCACAGCTTAGCATTTACACTCCAGGCTTGCAGCTACAATTATCAGTTACCTAGGTGGAGTCACAAAAATCTTATGACATTGCAAAGGACTTAGTGGAATTCAACCAATCTGCACGTAGTAACTAATGTGTTAAGTCTGACTCGGAGGGATCCCAAATTTTCTACAATGAATGTGGATACTTTTATAAACAGAAAGGAAAATCAGAAGTGAAGTTAAGAAAACCACTCTTCTTCCACATATAACGAAGCAGGCTCAGAAGGGCAGTCCAAGCAAAGGCCATGACGCCTTATCTTACTTTGTGTAGTCCGGTGACCTTGGGCAGATACTCCACAGAGTATGTCTTGTTCTTATCGCTGTCAGGGGTCACTTGTGCCTAGGACGGAAGATGAGCAACAGTTAGAGAAGGTGCCGGCTGTGAGTGAAAGCATGCTATGCCAGCCAAGGTCCTGCAGCAAGGTGCCAGGCCAGGAATCTGCCTTGGCTATTTTCTGCCCCACCACTCCTGCAGGATGCCCCAGGAGGGAAACAGCCTGAAGTCACAGAAACAAAATCACACAGCACAAAGGAACAACCCAGTCAGGATTCTCCACTGTCTCCTGGCTGTAACTCTCCAGATGAGAGAGACTATGAAGCAATTAATTTAAACCTTTATTGGCCCACTAGTTATTAGGAGCTTATGAAATGCCAGGCCCCGTGTCAGGTACCAGAAATAAAACAAATCAGGCACAATTCCTACCCAGTGGGAGAAACAGACAGTATGCCAGTAAGCTTAGAACTTCAGATGGTGCTAAGTACTGGGAATAAAATGTAGTCTTAAGAAGGTGAGTAGACAGAAGAAACAGTTATGTGCAAAGGCCCTGAGGGAGGAGCCAGAGGATGGTCAGCATGGGAAAAGAGTAGAGACTCAAAAAAAAAAAAAGAGTAGAGACTCAGTATTGTTACTGTATTGTATTTTATCAGTAACAATAGCTAGATCCTTTATAAAATAAAGGATACTTTATTTCATTATATTAAAAATTGTGTCCCTAGGTATGAATTTATATGATTTTTCAAGGCACAATCCTTGGGCAAGTTACTCTAACCTCTGTTAAGACTCAGGATCCTTTTGGTAAAAAACAGCTTTTGTGGTGAGCTTTCATGAGGCAAATGGAGGCACAGTCCCTGGGCCTGTTACAAACTCCAAAAGCTCCATGGGATGCTGACAGGAAAGGCAGCATCCTCCAACATACCTCCTCTTTGTTCCCTTCTGGGTCCTCGACAAACACCATCACGTCTCCTTGCCCGGCGCTGATGGTGTCCACAGTGAACTTGGCCGGCTGCTTCACCATGTTTCCAGTGAGCTCGATTCCTGTCACAGGTTTACACAAGCACATTACAAGCTGGGCCAGGCCCCAACACAGGCTATCACCCATCATGTCTCCTTCTGGGATCTGAGAGATGGGATCCAGCTCTGCCACTGTCACATGGGAGACGGCGACAAACTGTGATGAGGATAATCAAACAGGTCAAAACCCCTAATTTTGTCCTGGTTCTTTAAGCAACATCCAATTCTGAAATATTCAGCGCACTTAAGTCAAAAGGTTATACAACTGTGAAAATGACATGGTAACTAGTAGCAGTGGGGCTTGCCTTGAGGGGGAAGACGAATGAAGTGCAGAGAAGGGCTCTTTTTTTTTCTTTTTTTCTGCAGTACACGGGCCTCTCACTGTGGTGGCCTCTCCCGTTGCAGAGCACAGGCTCCGGACATGCCGGCTCAGCGGCCATGGCTCACCAGCCCAGCCGCTCCGCGGCATGTGGGATCTTCCGGGACTGGGGCACGAACCCGTGTCCCCTGCATCGGCAGGCAGACTCTCAACCACTGCACCACCAGGGAAGCCCGCTCATTTTTTATTAAAGAGAATTTTTTGTTTTTTGTCTTGGCCGTACCACGCAGCTTTCAGGATCTTAGTTCCCTGACCAGGGACTGAACCCGGGCCACCACAGTGAAAGCACCAGAGTCCTAACCACTGGGCCACCAGGGAATTCTATAAAGACGATTTTTTTATTACTTGAAATGTTTTTAAATTGGATTATTATTTTTTAATTAAACTTTTAATTAAGATGATTGAGCAAATTAATTTGAGATAGATTCACATACAGGTGTAAAAGATAATAATGCCCATTACCCAGTTCCCCAAATGGATACATCCTACAAAACACGAGTACAACATCACTACAAGGGAACTAACCTTGACAAAGTCAAGATACAGAACATTTCCATCCCACAGGGAACCCTCGTGTTGCCCTTTCATAGCTATCCCTTCAGAGTGCTACTCTGTAACCTCTCAGAGTACCAATCTGTTCTTCATCTCTATAATTTTATCATTTCTAAAATGTCATATAAATGGAACCACACATTATGTAAACTTTGGGGATTAGCTTTTTTCCACGAAGCATAATTCTCTGCAATTTCATTCAGGTTTTTGTGTGTATCAGTAGCTTGTTCTTTTTATCACTGAGTAATATTCCATGATATGAATGCACCACTGTTTAACCATTCACCAAGTGACAGACATCTGGGTTGTTTCCAGCTGTCTATTACTGATAAAGCTGCTATAAACATTCATGCACAGGGTTGTGTGTGTGGACATAAGTTTTCATCCCTCTGGATAAATGCCAAGGAGTGCAATTGCTAGGTCATATAGTAGTTGCATGTTTAGTTCTTTTTAACACTGTCAAACTGTGCTCCAGAGTGGCTGTAGCATTTTACATTCCCATCAGCAACGTATAAGTGTCTTGTCTTTCATCCTCTTAACTGCAAAAAGTTTCAAATTGTTTAAAAAAAGTTTTTTAAAGTAAAATCCAGCCCTCAGGCCCTTTGTCTACGCAACATTTTGAGTTCTGTTTGAGATGGTGTCCAGGTAGCCTCTAGGATGTAAGCTAAGGAAGCTTATCTTGCAAGAGTGGGGTGATCCAGAAGTGCACCCTTCATTGACAGAAAACCCTCACACAGTCCAGTGCTCATGTACCATGCCAAGACCTCAGCAGATCATACTTTTACAAATGTTTTAAGCTTTTTAACTTTGATGGGGTCCAACTGATCATTTTTTTTTCCCTTTATGGATCATGCTTTTGGTGTCAAGTCTAGGAATTCTTTGCCCAGTCCTAGATCCCAAAGATTCTCTTCTATATTTTTTTTCTAAAAGTTTTATAGTTATATGTTTTACATTTAAGTCTGTGATCCACTTTGAGTTAATTTTTATATGAAGTGTGAGACTTAGGTCAAGGTTTATTTTCTCTGCCTCTGGATGTCCAACTGCTATCGAATCCTGTGCGGAAAAGGCTCTCTTCCCTCCACTGAGTTCCCCCTGTGCCTTTGTCAAGAATCAATTGTGCTTATTTGTGTAGGTCTCTTTCTGGGTTCTCGATTCTGTTCCATTGATCAATGTGTCTATCCCTCCACCAATATCACATAATCTTGATTTCTGTAGCTTTATAATAAGTCTTGAGAGCAGGTAGCCTGAATCCTCCCACTTGCTTTTTCAAAATTGCTTTCCCTACTATAGTTCTTTTGTCTTTCCATATGTTTTAGAATAATAGTATTTTCTATATTTATAGAAAAAACTCTCGGGATTTTAATATCAATTGTGTTAAACTTATATGGGGAGAAATGACATCTTTACTTTTTCAACCCATGAAAACAGTGTATCTCTCCATTTATTTAGATCTTTTTGACTTCATCAGTGTTTTTGTAGTTTTCAGCATATAACTCCTATCATGTTTTATTACATTTCCACCTATTTCTCAGGTTTTTTTTGAGCAACTGTAAATGGCGAGGTACTTTTAATTTCAGTATCCTCGTGTTCATTCTGGTAGACAGAAATACAATGGATTTTTACATGCCGATCTTAACATCCCGTGACCCTGCTGAACTCATTTGTTCAAGATTTTTTTTTTCTGGGGGTAGATTTTTTATGGTTTTCTACATAGACAATCATGTCATCTACAAATAGGGACATTTTATTTATTGCTCTCCAATATGTACGTCTTTTATTTCCTTTTCTTGCCTGACTAGACTGGCTAAAATCTGCATCATTACGTTGAAAAACAGTGGTGAAAATGGACATCCTTACCTTGTTCCCAATCTTAGGGAACATGTTCAGTCTTTCACTATTATAATGTTAGCTGTAGGTTTTTCAGGGTGGCTACTCAAATTTCAAACTGAGGAAGTTCTTCTCTATTCCTCTTTTTTCTGAGTTCTTACCATGGATGGCTACTGAATTTTGTCAAATGTTTTTTATGTCAGTTGATACGATCACGTGATTTTTCTTCTTTAGCCTGTTAATATATGTTGACTGATTCTCTAATAATGAGCCAGCCTTGCATCCCTGGAATAAACCCTACTTGGTCATGATGTATATAATTCTTTCTAAATATTGCTGAATTTTATTTGCTCACATTTTATTGAGGACTTTTACATCTATACTCATGAGTGATACTGGTCTGCAGTTTCTTTTTTGGCACTGTCATTGTCTGATTTTGTTATTAGAGCAAAACTAGCTTGATAAAATGAATTGGGAAGTCATTCCCTTCTCATATTTTCTGGAAGAGATTGTGTAGATTTGGTGTTAATGTTTCTTTACATGTATGGTAGAATTCTCCAGTGAAATCATTTGGGCCGAGACTTCTTTCCCAAGATCTTTCAAATTACAAATTTAGTTTATTTAATGGATATAGGACCATGCAGGTTATCTATCTCATCTTGGCTGAGTTTTGGTAGTTTGTGGTTTTTGAAGAAAGTCTATTATAGTTATCCATATTTTTGCTTATCACGTTCTCTCTTCCTGTTATTCCAAAATTCCTTCTTTCATTGTTTCCTTTCTGTCCAGAGAATTTCCTTTCCCAATCCTTTTAGGGGATGTGCCCATAACAAATGGTTTTAGTTTTCCTTTATCTGAGAATGTCTTATTTCCACTTCATTCCTGAAGGATATTATCCCTGGATATAGGATTCTGGGTTGACAATCCTTTTCCTTCAGCACGTGAAAAATGTTGTGTCACTTCCTCCTGGCCTCTGTGATTTTTGATGAGAAATCTGTCATTCTATGTTTCCACCATACGTAAGATGTCATTTCTCTCCTGCTGCTTTCAAGCTTGTATTGTCTAGTTTCTTGAAGTCTGTCTAAGATGTGGCTTGGTGTGTGTGTGTGTGTGTGTGTGTGTGTGTGTGTGTGTGTGTGTGTGTGTGTGTATGTGTGTATTCTGCTTGGGTTTAGCTCAGCTTCTTGAATCTGTAGGTTTATGTTTTTTGGCAAATTTGGGAAGTTTTCAGCCATTGATCTGTTGAAGACATTGGGTCATTTGTTACTATACCTGGATTTACATTAGGTTTCCAATAAATAACCTAGTTTAAGAAAAATTGGTGATAGATTGTTATATAACAAGATAATGTTCATACCCTGTTAGGTATGAAATGCAAATTGAAGAAAATATAGAGTCTGAACTCATTTCGGCATATGGCTGGAAAGAAATACCTCCAATTATTTTTTTAATTTATTTAATTAATTTATTTTTGGTTGTGGTGTATGGGCTTCTCATTGCACTGGCTTCTCTTGTTGCAGAGCACAGGCTCTAGGCGCACGGGCTTCAGTAGTTGTGGCTTGTGGACTCTACTGCAGAGGTTCAGTAGTTGTGGCACACGGGCTTAGTTGCTCCGCGGCATGTGGGATCTTCCTGGACCAGGGCTCAAACCCATGTCCCCTGCACTGGCAGGTGGATTCTTAACCACTGCACTCCCAGGAAGTCCCTAAAGAGTTATTTATTATTTATTTAATTTATTTTTGGCTGTATCAGGTCTTAGTTGAGGCACGCGGGATCTTTGTTGCGGCGCACAGGTTTCTCTCTAGTTGTAGTGCGTGGGCTTAGTTGCCCTGCGGCATGTGGGATCCTAGTTCCCTGACCAGGGATCGAACCTGCGTCCCCTGCATTGGAAGGAAGGTTCTTTACCAGTGGAGCACCAGAGAAGTCTCTCTACATTTTTCTTTTGCTTAAAATTTACATAATGATTGGGTCATTTAACAAAAAGATTTAAGTATTTATAAATACCTGCTCCATCTGACTCTGACAGCCTGAGGAATGACCTACTCTGAACACTGTCCAAAGCCAGGGACTGGGCTTGTCTACCCTGGTTAACCATGGTTGGTTAGAGGCTGAACCACGTTCCACACTCTGTAAACTCCTTTGGAGCTAATGCTTACCGTGCAGAGAAACAACTGTTCCCTAGGATTATTCAGAATGAAGTGTGCTGAGGGCTCACTATACAGCAACTGCTCCATACAGAACACAGGTTTCATTAAAGGTTTCTGCTTAGCTCATGCATTCACGCTTTCAACATACCGAACTGCACAAGGGATCCCACCACAAAGACCTGTTTGTGGCTGTAGATTAACCTCACCCTGGCCCTCTCTCCTTTCAGTTAATGGGTCTCAGTGAATGGATCTGCAAATGCTAACCGGCTGGTAACTGCAACCTGATCAACATCCAAAATAAAATAAAACAGGGACTTCCCGGGCTTCCCTGGTGGCGCAGTGGTTGAGAGTCTGCCTGCTGATGCAGGGGACACAGGTTCGTGCCCCAGTCCGGAAAGATCCCACATGCCACGGAGCGGCTGGGCCCATGAGCCATGGCCGCTGAGCCTGCGCATCCAGAGCCTGTGCTCCACAACAGGAGAGGCCACAACAAAAAAAAAACCAAATAAAACCCAAAAAAAAACAAAAAAAAATCAGGGACTTCACTGGTGGTCCAGTGGTTAAGAATCTGCCTGCCAATGCAGGGGACGCAGGTTCGATCCCTGGTCCATGAAGATCCCATGTGCCATGGAACAACTAAGCCCATGGCCACAACTACTGAGCCTGTGAGCCACAACTACTGAGGCCCGTGCACCTAGAGCGCGTATTCTGCAACAAGAGAAGCCACCACAATGCGAAACCTGCACACCGCAACAAAGAGTAGCCCCCACTCGCTGCAACTAGAGAAAGCCTGCACGCACCAATGAAGACTCAGCGCAGCCAAAAATAGATAACTAAATTAATTAATTAATTAAAAGAGTACATACTGTATATAAATAAACAAACAAACAAACAAATAAATAAAACCAAACCTGCCAACCGTTCTAGAAACTAGAAGATGAAATGTTCTCTATGCCTTGGTTCTGTTGGCAGAAATAAAACAATGTGGCCACATAGGAGAGAACAAATTGTCCCTCCCCTTGTCTCATCATGGACAACGTAATATCTAAGGTGCTGCCCATGTGGCCTCACATGTGGCCCTGCTCCCTAAAATGACCATTTTGTCTTCCTACTTAAAAAGAAAAAAAATTAAACACAGAATTACCATATGATCCAGCAACCCACTTCTAGGTATATCCCCCCAAAACCGCAAGTATAGACTCAGATACTTATATACCCATGTTCACAGCAGTATTATTCACAATAGCTAAAAGGTAGAAACAACCCAAATGTCCATTGACAGAAAAATGGATAAACAAAATGTGGAATATATATACAATGGAGTATTACTTAGCTTTAAAAAGGAATGAAATTTTGATACATGTAACAACATGGATGAACCTTGCAAACACCATGCTACATGAAGTAAGCCTAACACAAAAAGACAAATACTGTATGAGTCCACTTATGACATACCTAGAGTTGGCAAATTCATAGAAACAGAAAGTAGAAAGGTGCCTGCCAGGGCCTGGGGGGAGGTGGGGATGGAGAGTTACTGTTTAATGGATACAGAGTTTCAGTTTGGGAAGATGCAAAAACTCTGGAGATGAATAGTGGTGATGGTCTCACAACACAGTGAATGTATGAATGTACTTAATGACACTGAATGGTACATCTAAAAATAGTTAAATTAGTGAATGTTGTGCTATACGCATTTTACCACAACAAAAAAATGCAAAGAATACACACATATGCATACATATGTGTGTGTATATGTTTCCTACCTAAGTGCATACAACTTATAGAGAGGCAGATGAAGGAAATGGCAATGACTAGCCACATTCCTTGACTGCAGCAAGAGGTCATTTTCTAGAAAACAGCACCATGAAAGGAAACCGCTTCATATTAACAATGGGGAAACATGACAGCCAGTGATAAGGTTATTGCAAACAAGCACTTTATGCCTTGATTAGATTCAATCCATTTGACCAATTTTGTTGACAGGAGATTTGGCTGTTTGCAGTTTTTTTGCCTTTAAGGAAGAATAACCTTTCAAATCAGATTCCTTATTCCAGTCACCGTCTTTGGTTATAGCTTAGAGAAGCACTTTTAAAGCAAGTGTGGACATGTCAACCTTCAACTGACTGCACTGCGGGGAGGGCTTCAAACAAAGTCCCCAGTCTCCATATAACACAAATGATTGCACAGACCCCACCTCATTGCCAAAAGGACTTCAAACGGTAAGTGGGTCTCTTCCAGAACTATCTGTCCTCTGGTCTAAATCATGCTAAAAAGACAGATGAGAAGGACTTGGATACTGAGGCTGAGAACAGCACACGGTCAGCACCACTGCCCTGGTCGTGTGTCATCTCAAGACTAAGCTGATGCTGGGACTTCCTTGGCGGTGCAGTGGTTAAGATTCTGTGCTTCCACTGCAGGGGGCATGGGTTCTATCCCTGGTTGGGGAACTAAGATCCTGCAAGCCTCGTGGCATGCCAAAAAAAAAAAAAAAAAAAAAAAAAAAAAAGAGACTAAGCTGATGCCAAGTAGGGCAATGCTATCTTCAAAGGGAATGAGTACCTAGACAAGAGCTCTGGATGTTTACAAAGTCAATGTCATTTTAAAAAAAACAAGAAAGCGGAAATTATCCTAGATTAAGAGTCTAAGGTAAAATAACAAGCAAATGTAGAAAGTGAATCTTAATCAGATCTTGGTTTGTAAAATGAGAAAAACTGTAAAAGACAATCGTAGGACAAGAGAGAAATTTGAATATAAACCGGATATTAGTTGTTATGAAATTATTGTTCATTTTCTTATGTGTGATAATGAATACTGTGGTTACAAAAGAGGATGTCCTATTCTTACGAGAGACTTGGCTGACGTACTGAGGAATGAATTGTTACCATGCCAGCAAATTAGTTTCAAATAATTCAACAATCACACACATGCACACACACATACACACATGGGACGAGAGACCACATTAGAATGTTAAGAACTGCAGATTCTAGGAGAGGACATACAAAATACTTTGTGTGTGTAAATGTCATCCTAACTGTAATTATGAAAATGAAAAAATAGAATGCACTCTTCCCCCTTGCCACAGAAAAGGGAACATATTGCATCTTGCTGTACTGATCTTTACCAGAATCCACACTGGGCTGAAATGCAACTGTTCTCTTTAAAAAAGCTGATGTGCGTTAAGTCAGGTGCCAACCAGAAAACCAAATTCCTCAAAATGCCTTTGAGCCACTCTAACGGTCTGAGCAGAACACTCCTTGGCAGCTGGCTAGGAGAGCATAAACAGGATGTCTTAGCAAGGAAGTATCTGCCAGGGGTTAACAATAGCTCCCACTGCATCTGGAAACCTGCAGCAGCTTTAGCATAACCGAAGGAGAAATGAATCAGCAGCCAGAAGACCCAGACTCCTGTCCCACCCCACCATGGTAATCTGGGGGACCTCCCCCACCCCCTCTTCCCTCCACCCCGACCTCCCCTTTCCTCTGTGGATTGGGCCTCTGATTCCTCATCTGAAAAATGGGAACAACAGTCCTTTCTTCATCCCAGGGTTACTGCACCCAAGTCACAAAGCAACAAACTCATCAGTCTCCATCACATTAAAGCAGCAGCGTTTCTGAAAGCCTAAATTCACAAGGCAGAAAAAGATGGTCATAAACAAATGGACCTTTAGGTAGAAAACATCTGACAGAGGAGGCCTGGGGTGTTTTTAAGTATGAAGCCTATACATTCTTTTTTTTTTTTTTTTTGCGGTACGCGGGCCTCTCACTGTTGTGGCCTCTCCCGTTGCAGAGCACAGGCTCCGGATGCGCAGGCCCAGCGGCCATGGCTCATGGGCCCAGCCGCTCCGCGGCATGTGGGATCCTCCCGGACCGGGGCACGAACCCGTGTCCCCCGCATCAGCAGGCAGACTCTCAACCACTGTGTCACCAGGGAAGCCCGTGAAGCCTATACATTCTTGATTCTCAATAATCAAGACTAGAGGACAAGCCTCAAATCCAACATGACCAGTGCTTACCTCTGCCATAGGCCCTGGCTTTCTTGGGGTTGAGTTTCGGTTTAAGAGGAGCCCCTGGCTTGAGCTTGGCTTTGGGGAACTGGGACAGGTAAGTCATCACCGAGTGCTCATCCACATCCGGGTGAATAATTTCTTCAGGAGTGATGACCTAGAATAACGACATGGTAGATGAACACGCAGAACATATCACTTTGCAACTATAGAAGTTTTTGCAAAAATCTCTTAAAGCAAACACTACTCTCAATAAAGTGAAACTACATCAAACTGGCATGGCAAAATCAGTTGTTTTTTTTTAACCTTTTAGAAGTGTCACCATCCCCTTTGGAAGCTGAGGACCCTCTCCAGACAATTCTATACGTAATTTCCAGAGGTTCATACCTCCCCACCCTGAAAAAAAAAAAAAAGGCCACTCACTCTTTTTTCCAGAAAAGATAAGCTATATCAAGTAAGGAAGAAGAAAAAGAACATGTGGGATTAAAGCACATTACCAAAAAGTGCATAAACTGGCCTTTTTCTTTGCTCTTATCCATTGTCTGCATTTCTATTGACTCAGCTACTAATAAAAAAATAAAAATAAAACCAAAAAGAGATAACACAATGACATATTAGATATGTGCTCTTGTAATATACACTGAATGTTTTTGTCCTCCCCAAATTCATATGTTAAAACCCTAATCCCTGGTGTGATGGTATTAAGAAGTAGGGCCTTTGGGGGTAAGTAGGCCTAGATGAGATGAGATCATGAGGGTGGAGGTCCCACGATGGGATTAGTGCCCTTATAAGAAGAGGAAGAAAGACCAGAGTTCACTCTCTCTCCATCTCAGTGTAAGGACACAGCCAGAAGGCAGTTTGCAGCTGTCTGCAAGCCAGGAAGAGAGCCCTCACCAAGAAGTGTATTTCCTGGCACCTTGATCTTGGAATTCCCAAGCTCTAGAACTGAGAAATAAATGTCTGTTGTTTAAGCCACCCAGTCAATGGTATTGTTATAGCAGCCTGAGTTAAGACAGGTCTCAATACATTAAAAGCCATTTAAAAAATAGGAAAGGGGAAATTTTCTCCTGACATTCAGCTTAGGAGCAAGATTTGACCTGTGCTGGACAGGTGGCCTCCCTGAAGGTGTCACAGTCCCAGTTCCACCAGCTGACCCAGCCCTAAACAGCACAAAAACTTCTCCTGCCACCAAGAGGTAAGCCACACCTCCTCAGAAGACTCTGTCTCATGAACAGGTCAACCAAATGCAGATAAACAACATATGTACCCAGCTTCCCCCACTCCATGGTAAAAAAGAAAAGAGGAAACATTCTGATAATTAGCCTGCAGCAACAAAACAGCTATTTGGGTTGGTACAGTCGCCTCCAATACGTTTTGTAAAATGTAGGATGTACGTTGATTTGGCATTTCTCCTAGGCAGCTCCTTCAACAACTTTACACACTGCCAACATCACATGAATGCCAAAAGGAGATGGGTTTTGGTTTAAGGGGAGATGAAAAACATATCATACCACTTCCTGAGGGTGGAAGAGCCAAGGAGTGAGCCTTGGAGAAGAGACATGATGCCAAAACCAAACCAAAGAAATATAGGCAAGATTTTCTACCTCCCAAGGGATCCTGTTACAAATACACTGAACTCAGCTCTGAATACCAACTCAAGACCTTAATGGAGCCTGTAATGAGGTCATCCATCCCCTGGCACTGGCTACCCACAACTTTTCTTGATTGAGTCTTTGAACATGCGAGTCATGGTGTCAGGGGTTGCTATTTAAACTCCTTGGAAGGGCTTAGAAGATTGGACCTCAACTAAGCAACGTGGCTACTGTAGACGGTATCCAAGACATATTCAATTTCCAAGTTCTGTTGTTATATTCCTTTGTTAGGATTATGAGCAATATGAATTCTTAAACACTTTCCATTAATGGCGAGTTATCCTGGTTTAAATTTCTTAAAAAGTTCTAAGTGACTTGCTTGAAGATATTGGATTTTAAAAAATGTTTAATAGGTTAAAAATGGTCAAATACTGGCAATTTCTTATGGTTAAGGTCCACATTTGCAGTCTGGCATCCAGACACGGCCTTTGTGATCTTTGGAACAGAAATACTAGAAAATTCAGGACTTCCCTGGTGGCACAGTGGTTAAGACTCTGCACTCCCAATGCAGGGGGCCAGGTTCAATCCCTGGTCAGGGAACTAGATCCCACATGCATGCCACAACTAAGAGTTCACATGCCACAAATGAGGAGCCAGTGAGCCACAACTAAGGAGCTCGCCTGCTGCAACCAAGACCAGGCACAACC
This sequence comes from Neophocaena asiaeorientalis asiaeorientalis, assembly GCF_003031525.2. Classification (NCBI taxonomy): domain Eukaryota; kingdom Metazoa; phylum Chordata; class Mammalia; order Artiodactyla; family Phocoenidae; genus Neophocaena; species Neophocaena asiaeorientalis. The sequence goes on along the minus strand of NW_020173377.1, from coordinate 6,051,830 downwards.
AAATAAATAAATAAATGAATAAAATAAATATTAAAAAAAATACTAGAAAATCTGTCACATGTGACAGTGAAGATCTTTAGGGGATCTACAAGCACCTAAGTCAATGAGAACCTATTAATATGGGTAAACTGAGGAAGATGGGAGACAGCCACAGACAATGCTCATTGAAAGCTGACCACTGAGGAGGTCAGACTGCCTGCCAGACCCAAAGGCATCCACAGAGCATCAGGGGAAACAGCTTCGTGGGACACGCATGCTTCTACACATACCTGTGGGACACCCAGCCAGTCGTCTGCCTGCTGCATGGCTTCTCGTGCATTATCCACAGGCTTTCGTGGATCCCAGGATTCCCAGTCTGGGCACAGACCTGTTAACATCACACAAAAGATGCTGTTAGTATTAACTGACTGAAGAGGTTAAAGGAAACCAGGTGCCTAAACTAAACTCACTCAGTCTCTTGAGAGAACAGTTTCTTCCAAAAATCTTAGTGAACTGTATGCTTTATGGGCCAAAAGTATCACAGATATGAGTATGCCAAGGTAGAAACTATTCTGCCTGAGCTGAGACTTCTTCTTCAGGCTGTTATCTTCTTGCATTCAGAGAGGAATTTACCCATTCCTTAAGGGTGTGGTGTAAATAAATGAACAAACAAAGCCTGTAAAACCATTTGGGCCTGGTACCTTTTTGCAGCAGAGATTTTTTGGACACATCACACTCACACTTCTGTGCTCTGGTCACCAAATGTGTGGGGTTGACATCAGCTGTGTGTCCTATGATTTAACTTAATTCTGACAGTATCTACCTGGAAACAGCATCAGAACCCACAGGCTAAGGGCTCAGTCCCACAAGACTCCTCCAACCCCAACTTCAGAGCCCAATCACAAGTCCAGATTTGTCACCTGGGCTTCTGACCAACCAGCTACTAATCAGAGGTTCCTACAACCCCCTCCTCAGGTTGGATTGTTTCCTAGAGTGGCTCACAGATCTCAGGAAAACAGTTTACTTACTGGGTCACTGGTTTATTATAAAAGGATTTTACTAAATGGAAGAGATGCATAGGGCAAGGTGGGAGAAGGGGCAAGGAGCTTCCATGTCCTTTAAGGCACACCACCACCCCAGGACCACCACATGTTCACCAGCCGGAAGCTCCCCAAACCCTGTAGCTCAGGGATTTTTATGGAGGCTTCATTGCACAGGCTGGACTGATTAAATCACCTGCCATTAGTGGTTAACTCAACCTCTATCCCCTTTCCCCTTCCTGGAAGTCAGGGGACAGGGGAGAAAGTTCCAACCCTCTAATCTGATTGGTTCCCCTGACATCCAGCCCCCATCCTTTGGGGCATTCCAAAAGTCACCTCATTAACAAACTCAGGCATGGCTGAATGACACCACTACCACAGCTCTTTTCGCTTAGTAAATTCCAAGGGTTTTAGGAGCTCTGTGCCAGGAAAGGGGACAAAAACCAAACATATATTTCGTATTATAAGTTACAGTATCACAATCACAATCCTGGATGTACCTAGAAGACTGAACTAACATCCTGTGTACTTACAACATTCACTTGCTCAAAGGCCTAAACCTAGAATTATCTCAAAAACCTTTGTAACCACAAGAAGTATAGGGCTGGAGTAAAAATCCCCAGGTTTAAACTGGAAAGAGGCACCCTAAAATGTGTCTTTGCATGGAAGCAAGAAAGAGGGCCCTGGGAAATGAACTAATGCTGAGCTTTGAGTTACTTCTGGATGACACCAGCTTACAGGCTCTCAAGGAAGACTGGGGCCTAGGGCCAGCCCTCCTTCCCTATCCAGCTGACACCAGCTAGTTGAGCGTGTTGAGAACCACTAGCTTACTTAATACCAACGTGCTCAGCATATACAGAGCAATCAGTAAATGGAAAATATGATTATTTGGGCAGATTTTTTATTAAAAACAATTTTGGACGTGCACATAAACACAGGCTCTGGTTTTTCTATTGAGAGTGTATCAGCAAACTCTACCCATCAATCTAAACCCTCCAGTGAGGATAATTACTACCTTGGTGTACATTCAACCACTCAGAAAGGAGAAGCCCGTCAAGGGTGGAAAAGGCTCCAACTGGATCCTTACCAAGCACTATTTCACAGCAATGCAGAAAGAAAAGGTCAGAGAAAGCCATATATAGTCAACCCAGTGGTTGACAAAGACTGGTACTTTCCACTCAATAAAAGTTTTTAGATTTTCATGCCAAACCACCTAATAGGGCACGTGTTAAAGCCAATGGGAAACTAGGCACCAACTGTGGAAAGAGGGAGAAGAAGAGGACTTGGGGTCTGGAAGCCGAACTCAAGGTCTGCTCTGAGCATGAAGGCAAATTCATTCAGAATTTGCGTAAATAATTCAACAAGCCTACGGATAGACCTATAAGACCTGCCATCAGAAAGGCAAACGGAGCCATTTTTAGTTCCTTTAGTTATCTTACAATGGGCTAAAAACCAGGAGAAATAGACCAATCACAGCAAACCTAGCTTTCCCACCAAAAACCAAGAGGTTTAGGGGTCCACATACCCCACCCCTCCGGAAGGGATGGCTCAGGCAGCCATTGGCACTTACCTGGAGCACAGCTGTCTACCAGGGCTCCCAGGGCTTTGCCATCTTGCCAGTTCTGATTAAAATTGGTGATGGGCAAGTAGGGGATCTTGTTCTGAATCCACCCCAGCAGCCTCTGCTTTGGCGTCTGCTTCTTGGCATCGTCGTCCCCTTCATCCTCCCACACAGGCATGGAGATGGAGTAGTGGAGGATCAGCGTCCACACCAGGCCCAAGATGAGCTTCAGGTTCCCATCCACGATGGCTTTGCTGTCTGAGCAGAGAGACACAGGCCTGGTCAAGCCTCTGGGTTGCACAGGTATGAATCACATTCTTTGTAAGGAAGTAAATGGAGTCCTCAACTGTTAGAGAACCACACTGAGCTATATGAGAGTGAAGGGATGCAATGCTGGCATTTGCTCCAAAATACTTAAGGATGCGAAGAGATGAAATAAGATTCCAAAACGTTGTTAACCAGTGTCATTGGATTATAAGTCCATGAAAACGCATTATTCCACTGTCTCTATTTTTACATGCATTTGAAATTTTCCATAATAAAAAGGTTTTTTTTAATTTCAAGAAATCATTTCAGAAATACAGACAATAACAAGAGGTGGCTGCATTCCAGAGATAACCACCTGTTAACCTGGCAGTATACTGTCTACCAGATTGTGTGCACACATATGTGTATGTGTTTGCTGCCGGGATTTATATAATACTATAAATTATAGTATATTATACTATAATTTATATTATGCTATATGATCAGTCTTGAAATCTTTCTTTTCAGTAATCACTATGTCCTAGATATCTTTTCCCTATAAAAAGTTGTTTCTGTTTACACCCCCATCTATGTGTTTAAGAGGTCATTTTCTCTCAGATCTCACAAATACTGGGTGTTATCAATCATTTTCATCTCACTTCTCGGACAAGTTAGTCATTCATAACAGTTAAGCTAATCTAATTGGGCAAAGTGTTGCCAGGAGGATAAGTGACTGGCCAAAGGCATGGCCCCTTTTCTAGTCATCCCCCAGCTTAACAGGACATGCCCTGCCACTGGCCAGCCCCTTCTGGAACTCTCACTGCCACTGGTTTCTACTTCCCACTCCCCTTGGCTTCCCTGTGGCTCTCTGTCCTCTTTCTAACTTCCATCTACACCCATCAAAATTCACACATTATCTCCAAGATATCTGTCTTTCTGCCTGTCTCTCCATTTCCTACACCCTAAACAACCTTTGTTACAACCCCCCATTCTGCCAGGACCCCAAGGTGAAAATGTCAGAATCATCTTAGACTGCTCCTCCAAAGCCCTGGAGCAGTTCCCACAACAATTCTCTCCCTACCTCTTGGCAAATCCTTTTCTACACTCTCCCCCAAAATATGTGGCCCCTCCTCCCCTCTCTGCTTCCTCAACAGCCATGAAGCTCCATCATTGTTCACATAACCCGAGAACCATCCTTCTAGTCAGGTATCCCTGTGCTTCCCCATTCACCAATCGTCCCTGCTGCCCAGGGTTAAACTCCCTAGACATGTAGCACCTTGAGAGACCTACACAACCTCCACCCGGCCTGCTTTTCCACCCTTGTCACTGCCACCCACCACATTTCACATTCCAGACTCCTCACTCCTGGAGCACATCTTGCTGTGAACCCTCTGGACTTCTCCACCTCTTCTGTATTCCCTGTGATGACAAGGCCCTTCACCCCATCCTCCTGCAGGACAAACCCCAGATAATCATTCAAGGGCCAGATCTAACAGATGGTGCACTTCACTCCCACCAGCCTCTGTGTAACCACACCAGGGTCCTCTCATGACAACAACCATTCATTCCTCAGCCTCCCCCCCCACCCCCACTCCAGGGATGCGAGCTCCTGACGGGGAGTAACTAAGCCTTCTTCATCTTGCAGCTCCCCACGCCCTGTCCCTCCCTCCCACCCACCCACCGCAAGCCACCTGAATGTTGGTTAAACACACGCCAAAACTGTACTTAATGAAACCCAGCTACAACCACATGAAAAATAAACTCACATGCTGTTAAGGAGTAAATGGCATGCCATTCAATACTGAAAGGGTGGGGCTTTTTTAAAAATCAACCTGTTTATTGTTATGTCCTCTTATAAGAAAAAAAAACCCTCCTAAAAGCCCACACCCAAACCCACAGAAATCAAAGGTAATTTCACAGTTGCAGGTCAGTCATAACAAAACTTGATCACGTAAAACTGGATAGCATAAAGATTATCATGAACTGGCTGGTCAGACACACTAAATTCGAGCAATCCTCATTCAAAGTTAAGGTGCCCAGGGATTTTCTACATAATGAACTGTATAACTAACTATTAAGCAGGACTGTCGGCATAACTCACGGGGCCCAGTGACAAATGAAAATACAGGATTCCTTGTCCAAAAAGTATTAAGAATTTCAAGATGGCAACAGCAGAGCATTAAACCAAGCACACAGAACCCCCCTGAGCACAGGGCTCTGTATAGCCGCCCGGGTCGTGTAACCATGAAGCCAGCACTGCTCCTGAGGTCCTGTGGTCAAAGGAGTGGTGATGCACACGAAACACTGAACCCCTGCACAGAATACAGGTATCCAAGGAATTCATTCTGCTAGACCAGCTGACAGTCCTTGACTGTGCCTGAAATTTTAGGATTAGATGTCCCGTTACGAGTGTGTCTTTAAAGTGCTATTGATTACTGAGTTACTACCTACCGATGGTAAAAAAAATTCCACGTCAAACCATTTTCCATGCCAGTTTCCTTTATTCAGCCTAAGGGGAGAAGAGCAGTCTTCAGAAGGGTGAGGGGAGATGGGGGGAGAAGCAGAGCGTGTGCATGCTTATTGCTAATCCAGGTAAGGGGTGGACCTGGCCACGTCTGGTCTTGCACCAGGCAGAATCTGAACAGGTCAGAGTCTCATCCAGCCACAGGCATCCGTCTGCAAAGCTCAAACTTCCCTGAGTTATGTTTTAAAGGCTTTTCGAAGGCAAACTTGCAGATTTCGTCCATAAATCAAAACGTGAAACCAGTTTGCTCTATTTTTACCCAGCTTACACATGTTGGTTTAAAGGAATGAGACATGAGTCTTTTTCAAAAAGATTTGAGGGAAATATGACCCAGTAAAAGTCTGAGCCAAATTCACGAAACATACAATGCCCAGAACTTCTGTTTCCAGTGAATTCAAGGTGGGTGTCCAAATGGGAAAGCCCCCATTAAGGTCTCATTGGGATAAATGATACTTTCATTCTGCTATTCTAAGAAGCTGTCCTCATTCCAAAAGTGATTATGACAGGTGAAAGTTCAAATGCTTCACCAAGCTCTTGGAACAATAAAAAGATGGCGACTTGCCCAAAATGCCTCCCCATTCCCACCCATATGAAGTAGGAGGCTCCCCAAGCCTTGAAAATGAAATGCTACACAGCATCACAATGTCCATGTGTAACCATCACAGCAGACTACAGAACTTTCAGCCGTGAGCGTGCTCTGTGATGTTTATGTCAAGTGTAAACATGCAGCAGAGGCGGAAGGAGGAAAAGGCCAGGTCAGCTGGAAGCCTCTCAGGCAGGATTCCACCTTCCTGAGTTACTGAGGGCCTCTTTCAGGAATAAAATAAGCCAACGCCCACCATGCCTGCCCCACCTCCTAGAATCTGCTTAGACTGTCAGTGGGTTGGAATCTGGCCACAAGCTTCTCCTCCCCAAATTCAACCAATCACAATCCCCATGTAACTGGTCCTGGCTCCTGACAACACTGGCCCTCCAACCACACACACCTTCTGGAACTACTTAAAATTAGCCCAAGTTGCATACAAGTGAGGGCAATGGCTTTCCCCCCACCCGACCCCAATAGCTAGAAAGTTAACTCAAGCTATTACAAATTCTAGGATGGGGTGTTTTCACATCATTTCAGCACATGAGTTTCCCAGTCCTGTTAAGCAGCATTCTGGAATGGGTGCAAGTATGGGTGGAAACCAGCTGCTTTTAGGCAATCTTCAGCAGCATCTTAGAAACATCTCCTTTGTAGACAAGTTCCCCACCAGGTAAGAGAGATGGTGATCTTCTACCTCTCTCTACTTTTACCAGGAGGGCTGGACCCAGGCAACCATCGGCGCTCCTACTCCGTTCACGGGGTCAACCCTCTCTCCTGGCTGTTGCCAGGGTGTCAGGGGTTGGGGGCCTGGGAGAAGGGGCCTGGGGGGACACCATCCCTCATTTTTGCTCTCCTGGCTAAGGACAGCAGATCATATTGCAGCTGGCTGCTGGATCAGAAGCAGCCAACATGTGGCTGTAGGAATCCAGGAGAGGCAGGAGTATCAGGAAACCTCCTTCCAGTGTGCTTGGGGACAAGTCACCAAGGCCATACTCTGCACTATGACTTGGCCGCCTGGGGAACAGGCTGCCACACACCCTGCTCCCTGTCCTCTCTCTCTGTTACCCTCTGAGAGGCAGTGTGGCAGACCGGTCGCAAGAACGGACTCTGAAACCGGCAGCTCAACTAGGTATGCCACTTTACAACCTGCTCAACCTCACTGAGCCTCATTTTTCCTTGTTTCCCAAATGGGAATATTCATAATCACCACCTTTACAGGGCTGCTGTAAGGAGTAGGTGGGTTAGGAAATTCTAATAGCCAAGCACACTGCCTGGCACACAGCAGGCGCTTAATTACCCCCTTCCCTCCCTTTCTCATTCACCTAATATCTGAGTACCTGCCATGTGCCACTCTTTCCTAGAACCAGAAGCCCAGAAGTTTTATTCCCAGTTTGTACGCAAGCAGGAAACAAAAGGTAAGAAAGTACCTTGTGAATTAATGGGAGGATAAAATGTTCAATATGTCACTTCTCTGAATCAAGCAATTCATCCAGAGGTTAGGCCTGAGACCCCCAGAGAGGAACAAAGAACTGCCCAGGAGCAAAACTACTGATAGAGCTTCCCTGGTGGCGCAGTCGTTGAGAGTCTGCCTGCCGATGCAGGGGACACGGGTTCGTGCCCCGGTCCGGGAAGATCCCACATGCCGCGGAGCGGCTGGGCCCGTGAGCCATGGCCGCTGAGCCTGCGCGTCCAGAGCCTGTGCTCCGCAACGGGAGAGGCCACAACAGTGAGAGGCCCGCATACCGCAAAAAAAAAAAACACAAACTATTGATAATTTATCAGGACCCTCCTGAAAGAGAAAATGGTACAAAGAGCAGCCCATGTGAGCCAACGGTCTGGCCCTCCTTGACTTCCAAGCTTCACCTTGCCCCAGGCTCATCCTTGATTCCTGGCCTCAGCCCACTTGGCCCAGAACTCTCTCCCCAGCTAGCTAATGCCTCTTCTACATCCAACTCTGCAAAACTAGAACAGGTCCCCTATTAAGTGCCCCTTCGAGGCTGTGTGCCCTCCTTTCAGTGTAACTACAGCTGTGCTTAAATAATCACCTATCGGGAATTCCCTGGGGGCCCAGTGGTTAGGACTTGGTGCTTTCACTGCCATAGCCTGGGTTCAGTCCCCGGTCCAGGAACTAGGATCCCGGATCCTGCAAGCAGAGTGGCACGTCCAGAAAAAAAAATGTAAATAAGCACCTGTCATGTCTGCCTCCTCTGCTCAAGGTGTCAGCTGTGCAAAGGCAGAAATGGACCATTGAGCTTCCCGCTGATCTCGCAGCCTGGACACCTGGCTGTTTGGGAGACAGGCTGGCACAGGCACACGTCCCTGCCTGCTGAGCTCCAGTGCTCTATGAGGGGTGGTGCTGCCTGTGTAGAGTGTATGCAAAAAGCACATGCACAACCCTTTCCGGCAGGGTTTAAACTGCTCCAGACTGTGGCCACCTCCGCACCCCCAGCAGGCAACAAAGCACGTGGCACAGGGGGCAGGCAGGAGAGGTGAGGTCCTTAAGGTGCAGGCTCTGCAGGTATGGGCTCCGCGCCACCACACCGGTTGTAGGACCCTGGCCAAGCCATCCAACCCCTGGGCGCCTATAAGTCGAGGATAATGTTGGAACAGGAGCACAGGGCTGCTGGGAAGACTAAGCACGACAATACACCTCCAGCGCTCAGACCCTCACTCAGTCCGTTTTTGTTAAATGCTGGTATTGTTACTATTATTCTTACCAGCAGTGACTTCGACATGCTTTTGTCAACACTGAGACAACAAGGCAAAGGCAGAAGGTAAAAGGAAAGCTTAGCAGTGACAGGTGGTGACCTGCAAGTTTGCGCTGGGGCTTCCTGTCAACATCGGTTGTTTGCAGCGTCCCATGCAGAGCTGCCCCAAGGTAACCCCGCACTGCAGCGCTCACATCACCTGGCCCAGCACCACGCGGCAGCCCGGTGCTCACTGACATCCCAGGTCGGCTTGGCAGTTTCCCTCCGTCCTGCCTCCTTTCCCAAGCTGAACAAACTATGGCTGAATTGTCAGCCAAGAGGGCACCCTGAACTGAAAGGAGACAGTTTACCACTTTCCTCGGTTTCTCAGTCAAAACCAAGCCCAGGGACTTCCCTGGTGGCACAGTGGTTAAGAATCCACCTGCCAATGCAGGGGACACAGGTTTGAGCCCTGATCCGGGAAGATCCCACATGCCGCGGAGCAGCTAAGCCCGTGTACCACAACTACAGAGCCCGCGTGCCACAACTACCGAAGCTCACGTGCCTAGAGCCCGTGCTCTGCCACAAGAGAAGCCACTGCAATGAGAAGCTCGTGCACCGCAACAAAGAGTAGCCCCTGCTCGCAGCACCTAGAGAAAACCTGTGCACAGCAATGAGGACCCAATGCAGCCCTAAATAAATAAATAAATAAATAACTTTTGTTTAAACAAAAAAGCAAGCCCAGGGGCTTCCCTGGTGGCGCAGTGGTTGAGAATCCGCCTACCAATGAGGGGGACACCAGTTCGAGCCCTGGTCCGGGAAGATCCCACATGCCGCGGAGCAACTAAGCCCATGCGTCACAACTACTGAGCCTGCGCTCTAGAGCCCACAAGCTACAACTACTGAGCCCGCATGCCACAACTACTGAAGCCCGCGCACCTAGAGCCTGTGCTCCACAATGAACAGAAGCCACCGCAACGAAAAGCCCGTGCACTGCAATGAAGAGTAGCCCCCACTCACCACAACTAGAAAGCCCGCACGCAGCAGCAAAGACCCAACACAGCCAAAAGTAAATAAATTTATTTTAAAAAAAAGAAAGAAAGAAACAAGTCCAGATACCACTTGTTCTCAAGGTCATGCAGAAGACCATCTCAGTCGGCTGCCCAGAACGGGAGTCACATTTCTGGGGGTGCAACAGTCCTTGCATCCACACAACAGAGGATGAATGGTGCACTTTGACCCCTTGGCAGGATGAAGGGGGCTAGGCTGACTTCTCCACACATACCCCTGCCCCTACCCCTCCGGCTCAAGGCTTCTCTCCAGGGCCTGGAACCAACAAAGGGCTAAAGAGGACAAGACAGACTTTTCTAACCAGGTGACTCACACCTCTAATGACTAAAGGATACCATGGCAAAGTCTACTCTCTAGCCACTAAAACCCTCCCTCGCCTTCTCCCAGGCATGTGGCTTCCTGCTAGATGGCCCCGCAGTCTCCCCAGTTCGGTGATGCGGTTGCCTCACCAGTGGACAGCAGAAGGAAATGTGCCACCACATGGCTTTGGGCAGTAGGTGGGCATCCTCTGAGCACTCTCCCCACAACAGCCAGCCAGAGTACCTGGCACTGCAGTCACTGAGCTGTGACCTGTCCCAAAAGAGGCCAGGCAAGGTGATGGAAGGAACCTGGGTCCCAGCATAGGGTGCCCCGCCAAACTGAAGCCTGAAAAAAGCCACTGTATTTTTCTAAAAATCTCTTCGTTACGCCAGTTTAACCATAATAAGAGGATGTTCTGGGCCTTGAAGACCTTAAATCACATGGGCCTATTCTTATTTCTGTCAGTAAGATAAAATACAGACCACAATAAAATAAGGGTGGATCGGGGCACTGGGGTCAGCTGGATTTCCGATTCTTTTCCTTGCTCATGAACTACTCAAGGATGAAAAAAGAACTGTTTGAATTAACAAATTTTACATATTGCTATGTCAGGCTTCAGTTAAGAGAGTTCATCTGGAAGGCCTTTTCATGTTAGTAATTTTTCAAGAGTTGATACAATAGACCAAGGGTGGCAAGTGGTGTTGGCACATGAGGTGAAACTCTTTCACTGTGTTGAGAAAGATTCTGAGGCCCTGTCTGGTTTCATTGAGGAAGACTGCTGAAATGGATTACCAATGCCTGCCATACACAAGGCAGGGGGAATAGAGAGGCTCAGATTACTGTGCAGATTAGCAATGCCTGCCCTGGGCACAGCTTGAGGAATGGTGGCTGGGATTTCTTTGCAAGAGAATGGAGTAAGCATTCCCAAATCCCTGATTTGAGATTTCGTTTATAGGTCCATAACACGTTACTTATGCATAACCCCAGACTTCAAATTTTTTGCTTTGCCAGCTATTGCTTCTGTTCTCTCTCATTTGCCGGACTTCTGCCAAGAATAATTAGAACAAATTATTTCATAAATATCTTATTTTTATTTTGGTACAGAGCTTCTGGTGGACTTTCAGACCATAGATACTGTGATGGTGCCCTGTTTCGTAATTTATCCCAAACACCTACTTTCTGGTTAAGAGGTATCCTTTATTTAAAAGTTGCATTTATGGGAATTCCCTGGCAATCCAGTGGTTAAGACCCCA
>NW_020173377.1:5987631-6040556 GCF_003031525.2 Neophocaena asiaeorientalis asiaeorientalis | reverse complement strand
GGGGGGTGGGCAAGTTCGATCCCTGGTTGGGGAACAAGATCCCACAAGCTGCACAGTGTGGCCAAAAAGTTGCATTTGCATCACCCAGCAGGCTTTCTTTTCAATGCCACTTTTGAAAAGTTACCACTTTTGAGAATTCCTTTATATCCAGCAACGAAGTCCGCTGAACTAAATGAGACGGGTATAATAAAGGGCCTAGGAAATAGTCTCTTCCCATTTACTATTAGTGGGAAATCCCTAAAAAGTTAGAAAAAGGAATCTAACCTTGTTAGATAGGTTAAAGAAAGAAGGAAAAAAGAGGGACTTCCCTGGTGGCGCAGTGGTTGAGAATACGCCTGCCAATGCAGGGGACACGGGTTCTATCTCTGGTCAGGGAAGATCCCACATGCCGCGGAGCAACTAAGCCCGTGCGCCACAACTACTGAGCCTGTGCTCTAGAGCCTGCGAGCCACAACTACTGGAGCCTGGACACCTAGAGCCCGTGCTCCGCAACAAAGAGAAGCCACCGCAACGAGAAGCCCACGCACCGCAATGAAGAGTAGCCCCCACTCGCCACAACTAGAGAAAGCCCACGCACAGCAACAAAGACCCAGTGCAGCAACGAAGACCCAGTGAAGCCAAAAAGTAATTAATTAATTAGTTAATTAATTAATAGAAGGAAAAAAGAAAGGTGCACCAAAATGTATCTAAACTAGTTTTTTTGACCCCAAAGCTGCAGGTCCGTGCACTAACTGGTTGCATTGCTGTCTCACGGTTCTCCTGGGCAACCAGCAGGCCAAGGGCCCCAGGGATTCCGGAGCTTGACCTGTGAGTCAAGGAGCCCAGAGTCCAGCCACTGGGAGGTGCGGGTAAACCCCAGCATGAGCTCCCGAGGCCTCAGCATGGAGGCGTCTGTCCCTCACAGCTTCCAGCCACAACGCTCTGAGAACATGTCCAGCTGAAATAATAAACGCTGGCTGTGAATGGAGGGCCTCGTCACCTTTTAATTCCAGCTCAGTCTGTCATGTGGCGAGGCCACCCCATCTGAAACACACCTCACTGTCCATGCTGTGCACACATGCATAGCCCACTGGGAAGCCCACAAGGAAAGGAGTAAGGGCAGGAGGAACCACGACTGGGAAAGACTCCTAAGCACCTCCTCTCCTGACATCAACAGCAGCCAAATACGACAGCAGCTCTCTCTTCCAGGCCTCTCCTCTGGGTCACATGCATCACCGCATGCAACCCTCACAGCAAGCCTATATGGATGGCTTTTGTGGTTAGTCCCGTTTTACAGACGAGAAAACAGAGGCTCACAGAGGTGAAGGCATCTGCCAAAAGTGACATAGGAGAGCCTAGATTTAAACCCAGTTCTCTCTGTTGCCATAGCCCAAACTCTTATCCTCCCTACTTTTCTGAATACTCACTACGTCATGGCAGCTCCACGAGGCAAGTACAGTTATGACTCACATTTTACAGATGAGGAGACTGTGCACAGGGACAGGACCCACCCCCGGGCAACACGGCCAGTAAGCATCTGTGTATGGAAGGGGAACCCGACAGGCTTCTGCACTTCTAACGGCCCCAATCATTCCCAGGATCCCTAAACTGCCATGGTTCTAGGAGAAAAACACGGTAAATGGACAGCATGGAAAGTGACAGCACAAGACCTGGGAGGTACAAGCGGGAGTCAGAGCTGGATCATTTTAGTCTCCTTTAGTCTCCTTTGTCTCAACCATGACTTGCTCAGCCTCTACTGCACCCTAGGAGCTGGGGATCCTAAAGATCACGGCCCTGGCCCTGCATCTGGGAGGTCCTCCTTGCATGTACCGCTGCTCGGCAGGGGAAACTGAGGAAGATGGGAGAAGACCCAGCTCTGCTCTTATTCACCCAAAACCTATTAACATGTGTTTTCCCTGGAAAACAGAAATTAGGACATTCACGTACTTGAAAGCTCACTTTATTCATCTGTTCTTGCGCCCAACAAATAACTTCCTAGCTGCCTACTGGGTGCCAGGCCCTGTGCCTAATACAAATTACAGTTTCAAGTAAGAAAATAAGCTAAATTGGCTTTAAAATATTCCACAAAGAGATACAGCATTATTATAATGTAAACCGGCATTATCCCACAAGGCAAGCACTGAAGATCGCTTAAAGAAAGAGAAGAAAAAAAACACACAACTTTTTGCCTTTTGTCTCTCATGCTAGGCTATGTCCCTTGAGGGTTCTTTTTTCCTTTTATAATTAAGAATAAAAGTTAAAAAATAATAACGATAATGAATAGGATAGGTATTCATCCTTCTACCGCAAACTTGTAAAAGTTGAGCCTTGTTACAAAAATCAGATCAAGGTGACTTCCTCAGTCTGAAAGGGGAGAAATCAGTTTGCATTCTTCCCCCCGGTACCTCACTTCATGTTACAACTCATACGAGCCTGTTATAGAAATGGCAGGCTGCCCAAAGATTGTGAAGTCATAAAAGGAACAAAACTCCCAATTTAAAGTCTTGAATGGGAACCAAGCTGAGAGAAATTCCAAATAATTTATAACTGCTGGCTCTCACCATTACCAACAGCAAGAGGAGGAGGTTGGAGAAAAGGAAATTCTCAAGGGATAGATACTGGGGCACGGTCCCCACTTTACCTATATTGCCATTTTCCCGACAGTTCCTCTGTACGAGGTCTTTAGCTCAGTTGAAGGCTCAAATTTGTACCCCTAAATTTGGACCTTCAACCCACGATTATATGAGGAGGCCTCCGGACACACGTGCTACCCGACCACAACAGAGCCCAAACGTCGGGCTCCTTCTTGTAAATTAATTCCACACCACCAACCCCCCGTGTAAAGAACATGGGCTCGGGGGGCAGGACTGAACCTACTCAAACAAAGGGGAGGTCACTTGCTTAAATAACTGGTAGCCAAGTAACCCAGAGGTCAGGGACACTAAGTCACTCAGTGAGCCTGGTTCCCCTCCCAAGCGCAGCCATGAACTGGCCGCGGGACTGGGGTGGGTCACTGCCCTGCTCTGACGCATCTGTAAGCTAAGCATTGTAACTAGACTCACTTCACTGAAACATTGCGAGATAATGTAGTCAAGCAGGTAGCATTCTGCCTGACGAGGGTGCCACCACTTCAGCAAGGACTATTACAACTACCATGATGTCATTGTAATATTACAAACACACACCCATGTGGGGGCTTCACGGTGCCCCGTTAGCACTGTGAAAGGTTCAACGCCATTCAACTCTGATTCAAGACTGCTCAGAGCCGAGTACCCCAGAACTCAGCCTTCTAACACAGCATTCCATTTGCTAATGACCACAAGAGCCAGCCCATCAGGGACCCGGGATTAAGCCTGATAGAATCAAGATGTTCTTTCGCTCAGCGAGCTGCTGAATGAACTGGCAGCTTGCTAAAATCTGCAGGCCACCCCGACTCCTCCAGCAGATTCCTGAGAAGTCTGCAGGGGCCAGGCTGGGCCACTGCTGACAGAAAATTAAATGCAAGGTCAAAAAATTCAGTTTGAAGCACAAAGTATTCAAGAAAGTTCCCTAACGTGATTCCTTTTTCTAATGGGGGGAGGAAGAGGGGTTTGGGTATTAAAGTGACCTTTAACCGTTAAAGCAGTTCATTACTATAACATAATGGGGGGGAGGGGACTGAAGACAATTTAAATGCCTTCCCACAAATAACTGGTTAAATAAACGTTACAGAACATCCATGCTAGAGAATAACAGGCTGCTGTGAAAAGAATGAGAAAGATATGTGTGCTCCAGCAGAGACAGGCCTCCATGATATATTAAGGGAACAGGACGATTTGTAGAAAAGCATTGTTCATGCAATCCTGTTTCTGACAAGGCATGACTCTGCGTCTGAAAAGCAAGATCTGGAAGCACGCACAACAAACTGTGCCCATTGGCTCTCTCTAGAAAAGACTCGGGCTGATGGCAAAGATGGGCTTTCTTTTTGTTGTTACATGCGTGCTCCTGTGTTGTTTGAATTTTTTTTTAATTTAAACTATACACCTTACTTTTATAATAAATTTTGACAAACATTCCCCAAAAGAAAGAAGCATAGTAACGTATATGTTAAATAACTCTTCATTTGGACAAAACTGCTTGTCGGGTTCTATAGGCACTGATGTGAGAAAATTGACAAATTTTATCAAATGATGAAAGGTTGGAATTGGAGTAAAGGGGTGGCCAGGGTAATGACATAATTGGGCTCACATATGCATGGAAGATCTCTTGAAGAGATGAGAAATTGTTCACCAACAGTGCAATTGCTTCTGGATAGAGGAGCAGGGAATGGGGGTGGGGAAAGCAGGAGGGAGCCAGTTTCTCATCTTTTTACACCACATGTGATCTTCACAATGGGCCATGATACCCATCAACAAATATGTGAGGCTTTTCAGGCTTGCATGGCTGTCCTTGTGGTGATTTCCTCTGCTCATCTTTCACACCGTGGCCATTCAAACACATTCCCATCCTCAGCGAGATACACCCATCCCAGACAAGCAAGCTCCATGCCTCAGATGGCCTCTGCCACTTCCAAACAGCTGGCCCTCCAGAGGAGTGGAAGATGTTGAAGAAGGAGTCATCTGGTTGCCTTTGGGCATGTCTTTCAAGCCAACCAAAAGAAAAAAAGAAAAAAAAAAAATCAACCACCCACCTTCCTGATCCCTTCACGTCCCCTTCCCTGGTACCCTGAGAGTGTTCCTCCCATGATACGGAGGCCCAGCCTCTTATTTATACATGAAGACCTGTGGCCGGCACAGTGTGATCCCCCGACTGACTTCTCACTACTCCCTATGAGATACCACTGTTAGCCCCATTTTCCAGATGGAAAAACTGATAAGATGATAAGTTAAGCCCAGAGTTACAGAGCTGATAAGTGGTGGAGCTGGGATTTGAATCCAGGCCATCCAACTCCAGAATCTGCATTGACCATTCTGCCTGGAGACCAGACTGGGGCTGCAGAGAAGGAGACCCAGACATGGATGTGATGGTATTGCAAAGGCTTTCAAAACTGGCAAAAGTCAAGGAGGAAATAAATGCTGAGGGTTATTACATCATCCTCCTAAAAGAGATTTATCACTGTGCCCCTGAACTCTGTCCCATAATAAATGGCCCTGGCAGTAAGATAAACAGGCCAAGCACATAGCAGGTCAGCTTTGCTGCTAAAATGGGAACACATCCTAACATTCCTGAGGTACAGTGTCCAAGTGCAGGGCCAGCAAGTGACACACACTAAATACCCAACACCTCACCCCAACCACAGCTGCCACCGTTGCTGAAGGCACACAGCCCACAGACAAATGTCTTCCTCACCAGTTCATCTAACGAGTCCTGTGCTTGGTTCAGTAGCTACTTCCTGCCTAAGCAAGAACACCAGCTCTGCCTAAACTTGGCTCTGAGGAGTATCTGTCCCTCAACCCACACTCAGAAACCTGGCCCTATCCTCTGACCACTTGGGCCATTTACTAGGAGTCTATTTCCTTAAATCAACTCACTTTTCCCTTTTCCCTTAGCCAAATGAATGAATGAATGATGCACTATTTTTTTTAACTACTTGTGAAAACATAACTGTTACAACTTTTAAACATAGGTTATGTAACACCTAATATATCATCTTGAGTACCCACAAGTACCACATCTTAGAAGAGAGTGCACTAGATGTTAACTGGTTTTCCAAGACAAAAGGCTTGCTGTGGTCAAATAAGCTGAGGACAAATGGAACTGAACAATTTTAAACTGCTGCAGGACTTCTCAGAGCCTTTAATAGGCAAATGTACATTGACAATCTCCAAGAGAACACTAGGGTGCCACACAGTACTTCCCAACTTTACTGGACTAGAGGCCTTTTTTTTTTCTGAATCACGATATTATCTAATAGTTTTCTTTTTTTTTTAATTTATTTTTATTCTTATTTTATTTATTTATTTTTGGCTGTATTGGGTCTTCATCGCTGCACACGGGTTTTCTCTAGCTACAGAGAGCAGGGGCTACTCTTTGTTGTGGTGTGTGGGCTTCTCATTGTGGTGGCTTCTCTTGTTGAGGAGCGTGGGCTCTAGGCGCGCGGGCTTCAGTAGTTGTGGCTCGCGGGCTCTAGAGCACAGGCTCAGTAGCTGTGGCGCAAGGGCTTTGTTGCTCCGCGGCATGTGGTAACTTCCCGGACCAGGGCTCGAACCCATGTCCCCTGCATTGGCAGGCAGATTCTTATCCACCGCGCCCCCAGGGAAGCCCCTAGAGGACTTTTTTAATACTATCTCAAAGGGCACTAGTAGTCTCCAGAAGACACTTTGGTAATTCTACCTTAAATTGCCCTTCAGATCTCTACAAACACTTCTCCTGAACACTCCCATAGGCTGCGAGATTATGTTTTATAAAACCAGTAGGTGTGGGGTGAAGGAGACAGACAAGAGACACAAAAGGACAACAGGAAATAAGTTACTAAGGCTTCCTCTAATCTACAACTGTTTCAGTGGCAGTAATTAAGAAACTAGAACCTTGAGACTTGAAAGCAACCAGTTTTACAGATAAAGGGAGATAAAGCAGGCTCTCAAAGGTCAGTTCTAGTTGAGAGTCTCAAAGGGGTGCACACCCCTTAACCACGGTGTTTATGAAATTCTGGTGTTAACCAACTCACTTAAAAACCACACTAAAAAAAAAATAAAAAAAAATAAAAAAAATAAAAAAAAAAAAAAACCACACTAAGAAATATCTTACTGTTCTTGTGAAAACTGTAATTCTTAAACACGGGCAATGATTTAGAGGAATCCAGGCTGAAACCAGCCTCCTCCTTCCTAGGTTTGCTTTATTTTTAAAAATTTATTTATTTTATTTATTTATTTCGGGCTGCGCTGGGTCTTCACTGCTGCATGTGGGCTTTCTCTAGTTGCGGTGAGCGGGGGCTACTCTTCACTCCGGTGCATGGGCTTCTCATTGCAGTGGCTTCTCTTGTTGCGGAACACGGGCTCTCGGCGCAGGGGCTTCAGTAGTTGTGGCACGCGGGATCCGTAATTGTGGCTTGCGGGCTCTAGAGCGCAGGCTCAGTAGTTGTGGAGCACGGGCTTAGCTGCTCCGCAGCATGTAGGCTCTTCCAGGGCTCGAACCTGTGTCCCCTGCATTGGCAGGCGGATTCTTAACCACCGCACCACCAGGAAAGCCCCTGGGTTTGCTTTAGCGTTTCTAATGTCAAAATGTTCTTCAAACAACGCATTGCCAAGTGGGAAGAGTCAGAGACAGAACCCGGCAATTTGGACCACTGGTAGAAAGAGGGGGGAATCATCCTGATGTGGGCAAGTGGAATGTCAAATTATGTGAGCTGGGGAAACCTCCAGAACCTCCACCCAATTGCCACTTAGCTCTAAACTGCCTACGCAGGGGAGAGGGGAGAGCTTAGGAAAAGTTAGCAAAAAATATTTGTGTAGTAACTGAAACAAACCCAAGTAGCATTCCTAGTGCTATTTAGGAATGAAATACTCATAAGCATAACAATAATAGCAATGAACCACACAGCGTGGGTGCTAATTAAATCCACTCTCTGTGTAGTCCTGGATCCAAATCTGAGGTTTACTCAACTGTAGTGTAAGTGTCCTAGGGGCAGGGCCCAGGCTCTGTCTGCAGCATCAGTGTGATCCTGGTACCTAGTATGATGCTTGTCACATAGGAAAAAGAAGAAAAGGAAAGGGGGGAGGAGGAAGTAAGACATTACTACCATCTACTATCTAACCAACAACCACCCACTCATTAATAAAACAACCGATCAACAACCAACCAGCCAACTTAACCAGACAACCACTGATCAACAAATCTACCAAATAAATGACCAATTACCAAACCCAATTAGACTCCCCTGACCCTGACCACCCTCCTTCACCAAATCCCACCTCTCCCCAAATCCTGCTGGCCACCTCTGAATGGATCCCCAGCCCAGGAGCCATCAGCTAATGTCAGGCCCACTTGACTGCCTACTCAATCTAAGCACACAGATCAAAGCTCTACCCAAATTTTCCCATTAGCGCCAGCAGGGCTGCCTCATACCCCTCAGGCACAGCTCCTTCTCAGGGACCTACAAAATAATTGGAAAGCTGGGTAGGGGCAGATGGGGAAATTGGTCCCCCAAAATAAGAAAATCAAAAGAAACTGAAGTTAATAAATGTTTTATTAAATTCCTGCATTTAACATTATATCTTCTTTATTAACGGCTAACTTTGATATTCACAGAAATTTCATTCCTTTTTTTTTTTTTTTGGCCATAACACGTGGCATGCGAGATCTTGGTTCTCCGACCAGGGATCAAACTCATGCCCCATGCAGTGGAAATGTAGAGTCTTAACCATTGGACTGCCAGCAAAGTCCTAAATTTCATTACATTTTTAAAATGACTTACAGGTTAGTTTTCTCACATCCCAAGAATTCCCAAATAGGCGTCATGACAGCAGAAGAATCAGTCAACAGTAAAATAAAGGAACAGTCACAGCCAAATAATATAACAAAACACAAATATAAACAAAGGCAAAACTAGTTTTTAAAAAGTTTCAAATTATTATGTAACAATACACACAAATACATTCTTTTTGTAAAGTGAGAGACAGGTGTGTTTTACTGTATTTGATATGATAGGCTCGGGGCCAAAAGTCTTAAAATATCCCAGCAATTCCAAAGTCCAAACCCCTCAGCAGGGTCCCAAGGCCCCTTGCGGTGGGTCCCTGCCTGTCTCCCCACCTGCCCTCATCCCTCACCTCCACGCACCCTCTCCTCTGCTCCAGAGGGAGCAGCCACCCACCTGCACATCCTTCCAGGTCTTTGCACAGGCTGCTCCCTCTACTCAGAATTCCCTCCTCTCCCACCTTTCACTCTGTAGCTCTTTCTTAGCCATCGCTGTTCAAGATTCAGCCTCCTGTGACACATTCCCTTTCCCTTTGGCATCATGATTTATGATATCTATAAAGAATATCTCACAAAGTAGAGAAAAGCGGAACTTCTCATTTGATCTACGATGAAGCTAAATGTCCAAGACATGTAGCAAGACAAGCCACCATCCTCAACTGCCCTACAGCTTCCCATGACTGATGGCCTAAGTCAGGGACTCTTGCAGGGGAGGAAGGGGTGGCCGAGGTTGGGGGGAGGTTATCAACTGGATAAGGGGAAAAAGTTTAATCTTTGTTTGCAGTAACCTCTGACTAAAATGTAGCAAATCTTTCCATTATGAATGTAGACCATAAAACACAGGTGGTTTTGTCACCAACAAAATTTTTTCCCATCATATTACAGTCAGCAATATCTCAAAATATCCTCTAAACTCATCACTATGTCAAAATTATGGTAGCTATTAGACTTGCTGCTAGATTTTGTTACTAAACATTTTAATACAGATGTGCATTTATTACCATTGATATATCCAAAAATTTATTTCTGATAACTGTATTTCAATATAACTCGTTGCCTTTGTAACCCCATGTATATTATTTTATGCATAAAGAAACAGTGCAGTCTTCAGAGAGCAAAGGGGTCTAAGACACACTAAGTCAAGAACCCTGGCTCCAATTAATAATTTTTGGAACCAAGAAGTTAAAGGACTTCACTGATGGGCATTTTGTTAAATGGACCACAGATGGGTGGAACCATACCTGCCAGGGCAAGGCCTCAATCATCTCTCATGAGAACCCTTGGAGGTCACTGTGAATGGGTCTCCCCACCAATCTGGCCCACCTACCACCACCCGAGTTATCCTCTTAGGGCCATAAATACAATCATCTGCCTTACTTTCAGCCTGGACATCTTCCATTGTTCCCCAGGGTCTATAGCAGGGATCAGCAAACTTTTTCTGTATAGGGCCAGACAGTAAATATTTTAGGTTTTCCTGGCCATAAGGTCTCTGTTGGAACTATTCAAATCTACTGTTGTAGTCAGAAAGTGGCTATAGACAATATGCCAATGAATGGGTGTGGCCTGTGTTCCAATGAAACTTTAGAACAGGCAGAGGGCCGGATTTGGCTCCACAAGCCATAGTTCAAACTACAACACCACTAATAGCATCACTGTTCAACAGAACTTTCTGTGATGATGGAAATGTTTTATATGTGCACCGTCCAATACAGTAGCCACAAACCACACAGGACTGTTGAGCATTTAAAATGTGGTTAGTGTGACTGAGGTGCTAAACTGTACATTTTACTTAATTCTTTAATTAATTTACATTTAGCCAGCCGCAAGTGGCTGGCAGACAGCACAGGTCTAGACAGTCAAGTCCAAGCCCTTTTACACGCCTTTTGAGGTTCTTCACAACCTGGCCAACAGCACAACTGACGGTCCATCCAGCCTCAGCAAGTGCTAAGCCCTGAGGCCAGAAGGTGATTACAGATGCTCTCGAGTTCCACACTTCCCACATTCTTTGCCCAAGCCGTTCTGCAGCCCAGAACATCCTGTCTCGTGACTCTGCCCCTTCCAACGCCACCCTGGCCTTGGGCCTCCCCTGACACCCCAGATGCAATTTACCGCTCTTCACGCCTCTCTGGGAGACACGGCGAGAAGTCCTGTCCTATAAAACCTGCTACAGCAACTTGGGCACACATTCTCCGGCTGTTTTACTTCTAAGATATTCGAAGATAAGGCCATGTCCCTAGCACAGGGCCTTTAAAATTAGTAAGGAGGCACTAAGTTTGTGAAATGAACAAAATTTAATTATGGCTGAGTACCTAATACAAGCTGCCTTTTTAAAACTTCTTTCTGGGGAATTCCCTGGGAGGCCAGTGCTTAGGACTCCATGCTTTCACTGCTGGGGGTCTGGGTTCGATCCCTGGTTGGAGGACTAAGATCCCACAAGCCGCAGGGTGTGACCAAAAAAACAACAACAAAAACCCCCACTTCTTTCTGAAATTAACAGATTTACCAGACGGATTTCAGATCTACAAGTACAGAGGGATATGACCACTTGGGTTAACATCCCGTTCCACCACCCTCCCCCGTCCTCAATTTTCCTCACCTGTAAAATGGGTTGACAGTTTCTGCACCTGGCAGGAATGGAGAGCACTTAGCTCCCATTCATTCTTGGCATCAGTGCCAAGAGACATACATGGCAGCTTCCTGGTAGATACAAATGCCCCCATGAACACAGGGAGTTGAGGAGGCATACAAACTAGACTTGGCAGGAGCAGAAGTGCAAAACCAGCAGGGTGACCATAGGATTCCTGCACCAGCCTGCTGTACGGTCTATCTCAGGGCCGGCAGGGAGGGCATGACCTTTACAAAACAGTTGTGCTTCCTCACATCCTCTGAGCACGCTGGTCACACCAGCAATGAAGTCACTTAGGGGGGGTCATTGCACACAGCAGACATCCACCAGCCCAAGAGCCACAAAGCTGAGTGCTCCTACTCCAACTGCTCAGATGACATCCTGCCATCCCCGTAAATGTCACGGCCACTGCCCACAAAACACTCCGGACGCTGCAGTTTTTGCACCTTCCGGGGCTCCTCTGAACAGATAAGAAAATCTGGTCACTTGTTATCCTGGTTTTTCTGACCCAAGGCCCTGTTTCCCCCTCTTACTCAGCTGTCTTACTCACCAGGCTGGGTGCCAAGTAGCTGGGCCACTGTTAACAATTAAATCCACCCTCAGAGGGAGGAAGAGAGACCAGCCACCTCTGAGGGAATTCAAAAGAGTGGACTGGGGCCGTTTTAAGTCTAGGTACAAAGAAAGGCTTTGAACTCCAGTAGCCCTGTTGGAACAAGTTCTTAATCTGAAGGAATCCGAGTCACCTCATATGTTGGTACTGATATATATGGAGTGTTTTTTCCTAATCATCCTCAGGTTTTCCTAGTTCTAAAATACCCCATTACAGTCAATTCACATTATATTCAAAGCGTGAGAAAAGTAGAATGAGTCTCTCCTGGTGATTCCATCCATCCAGGCGGCCCCCAAACAGATCAGGGCTGCTCTGCTATTAACGCTGCTTATGACCATGATCCCACCGCAGGCTTGCCTTGTCCAGCCATCCTAAGCCTCTGCACTTCTGCTGCTCACAGAAATCACTTGAGCCTCAATCCAGAAAGATGATGACGATGATGATAATGTAAAAGTACACGGCCCCTCCCCAAAAGAAAATAAAATGAGCATTTCTTGGGGGTGGGGCCAGGGTACCAGTAATTGTTAAAGCTTTCCAGTTGGTTCTAAGGTTGCAGCCAGGGTTCAGAACCACTCAGCAACCCCACGGCACATGACTCTGATCGCACCAAAATCCCCACCCAGGAGGTCATCCCTTTCTTTGACAGCAAGTGAGCCTGAGACAGACTCACCCAAGAGGGGTGAACAAGGAAAGAGAAAGGAAAATAAGTGTGCCCTAGAGCCCAGTGCAGCCCTAGGGTACTGGGTCAAGCATCCTTTCTCACAGGCTTGTCTTAAAGCAATGAAACCACATCCTAAACAAAGAGAGAATGATTCTGCCAGTTCCTTGCAATAACGATGCTGCAACAGTGAACAGAGTACCGGAAGGGTCCTCTTAAAACTGTGTTTCAATTTTTCTTTTTGAGCGAATACCCGCTAATAATAAACTCTTACACAGGGGAGTAGAAGGGTGTTGCAGAAATGAGGGGCAAGCCAGTCACTCATTGGAGAGGCCTTGCTCTCATTGGTTCTCTGGGCACCCCATTTTATAGAGGGGTCAGAGAGATGGAGAAGGACCCAAGTGATAAATGGCCAGGCTGTGACAAGGTACATTCAAAGGCAAAAGTGTGACCAGGCCCAACTCTTTCGATGACATCCTCTAAAATACCCAGTCAATATCAGCCACCCACAGAGTAAGAGCCCACAAAGTACTGAGCATCTTGACTGTAGTACTTCACCCACAATAGGCACAAATATCCTATTTTACAGATGCCAAAACAGAGGCTCCAAGAGGCTGTGCTATTTGCTCAGCACACAGGGACACGGTGCCAGTGAGTGGTGGGGCCCCAGTGATGTGGAAGAAAACGGGGCTTGGGAGGATCTGTCTCAGCCTCCCCATTATGTGAGCCAACCTGGAGACTCAGGGTCAATGCTTCCAAGTTCTAATTTGACAAGAAAGCCGGAGGTGATGGAGGCCAGACCTTCAGAAGCCACACTCTGAGCCTCCCATCTGCTCACCCGAGTCTCCACGCCTGCCCTCAGCACTTCCGAGGGCAGCACTGCCGTGGGTAACTGCTTAAGTGGAACCTCCAACAGGACAGAGAACTCTGAACTGCAAAACCCAGCCCATGATCAGAAAGAACTCCCACCCGTCTTTTTCCAGAATGTTTTATAGGAGATTTCAGATAACATTAAATGGCTATAGTTACCACATTCAGCATTTGATTTAAATCAGGTCCCCCTTCTAGTCTGACAGCCCATTCATGCACAACAAATCACCCTTTAAAAAAGAAAAATTTAAAGCTCGCTCTATTTCAAGGTAAAAGAGGGCTTTGTGAGTGTCTAAATCCAGAGGACTTGCCCCAGCTGCCCAAGGGGCCCCCCATAGTAGACAGCAAGATGACAGAGATGGTGAGGGCCCAGGTGGTACCAAGTATGCATTTTCTAGAACCACTCTGAGCAGCTTAATGAACAATTTCCACATTGGCCTCCTTTTCTCCCCAATTTATGGGCCTACTCAGAGCTGCAAAACAGTCCTGACACCACCTTTGTAGCTCCTGGAGTGTTCGCCAAGAGCAAGCCAATTTTTCCAGGGCATTGGGCCAACGGTGTAATCGCACGCCGTGTCAGAAGCTTCTGGTTGTTCATCGGAACTCAGAAACCTGGCTGGGGGCTGTACGCAAGCGGGAGGCTCCATCAGGCTTCCTGTCCTAATAAATTCCTCCACACCCCACCTGTGAAACTCCATTTCCATTTATTACCAAAACCGGAGCCCTGGCTTTTCCAGCTGATGACATCACTGACAGGCTTCTGACAATGGCTCTGAGAGCTTAAACCTCGCGCTAATACCTAGCAAGAGCACATTCCTCATGAGTGAGATCAGGGTTAGCTAATTACTAATCTGGCCTCTACCCCAGCGCCCAAAGCCACAGCCTAATGAGATGCCACTGCAGTTCTCTCCTAGGACACTCCTGAAGCTGCAAATACCACCCCGAAACAAACGTGAAAACCCTGGGCATTTCTGAGCAGGCAGTGGTACCTAGAGTTGCCAGATTTTGCAAATAAAATAAAGAACATCCAGTTACATATGAATTTGGACAAATAATAAATAATTGTTTAGTGTAACTATGTCCCATTCAATAACTTGTAACGTGAGAGAATCGCTTGCTGTATTTGGAACATACTTCTACTAAAAAGTTAGTCATTGTTTATCTGAACTTCAAATTTAATTGTCTTCTCTGGCAATCCTGGGGGACCACCACAGGGGACTCATAACCCCTTTGTTTGGCTTATGTGATTTCCTAAACTGTCAATTACACATTACAACAAATGTATAAGTTGCTCTACCCCCCCAAAATATAAAATATAAATAGTGTGAAAAAAAAAAAAAAGCCACACATACCAAGTTGCTTTTAGGGGGGAAAAAAAACTGGGGGCGGGATGGGGACTCCTGAATTACATGTAGGTAAAAATCACTGTAAGAAATTGAGTTGGCAGGGGAGAGGGAACAAAAATCCAGAAGGGTTCTGCACTCACACTGCTTCACAGGTCCTTACTCCACCTTAAAGAGGCCACCACTAGAAGGTAGATGATGCACTTTGAATGTGGTTTATGCAAGAAAACCCACGGGCCTCCAGCCAATGCACTGACTGTGAGAAAATATCCTGGTCCTACACGAAAAGATGGGTGATCTGCCACCACACATAGGTTCCACGGGGCCAGGATCCAGACCCCGGCACTAGAGTAGTGATTAACAGAGTAAGAAGCTCAGGTAATATCTGTGGAATGAATCTCCCTGATTAGGACTTTATTTCTAGAATAATAATGATTCTGAAAGTGGCCCGTGGTAATCCATTTACTTACCACTCCATCACCTTAGGTATACCAGGCATAGAACAGCATAAATATATATATAACCTGGAGATCCCATTTCTTAAATTAGCTCAGTTAACCAAAACTTTATATACAGAATCTCTGAAAATATGGGCCAATACTCGTTTGCTGAACAAACAGTGAAATAAAATCAAGAACATGTGTGCTTGAAAACAATGGGCAAATGAATGTATATGTATAGGTTTTAAATTAAAAAATATTTTACTTTTTTTTTAAGGATTAGAAATTCATTCAATCAATATGTACCATGCACCCACTGTGTACCAGGCCCTGTGTTAAGCATTCCACACCGTCATCTCCCTTCATGCTTCCAACAACCCAATGAGGCCAAGACCCATCATTATCCCCATTTCACAGATAAGGAAACTGGGGCTCAGAAACTTGCCCAAAGTCATACTGCTGGTGAGAGGTGGGGCTGGGATGTAGAACCAGGTCTTTCTGACAGTCTGGGGGTTCGAATGCTCTCCAACCCTCCTCTTTCTACCTCCAGACCACACAGTGAAGTAGCTGATCACGGTTCTGGACCGATTTAGAAGACTGTCATGTACCCCAACCCTTAGAGGAAAAGAGCCCTCATGTGGAAATCTCTCCTCTGCAGCTTCTTAGGGGTTGGGGGGTCAGGGAAGGGGGCACACACCCTCGAACGCCAGATCCACCTGAGGCACTTTTCCAGTGGCTCCTACTCAAACACTCCCTTCTTGGCCACCCAACTCTTTATTTCAATTTTAAAAAAACCATGGGGCTTCCCTGGTGGCGCAGTGGTTGAGAGTCCACCTGCCGATGCAGGGGACGCGGGTTCATGCCCCGGTCCGGGAAGATCCCACATACCTCGGAGCGGCTGGGCCCGTGAGCCATGGCCGCTGGGCCCTTGCACATCCGGAGCCTGTGCTCCGCAACGGGAGAGGCCACAACAGTGAGAGGCCCACATACCGCAAAAAAAAAAAAAAAAAAAAAGCCCAGCTTGTAACATGTGAGAATTGCCTGTCCAATATAGAAGAGTGACTTTCTGAATACTGTGGGATATTTAAGAGTCCCGATTACAGTCCTAGCAAGCAACTGCAGGAGGTGCTATTTAGTGATTTTTTAAATACACCATACTACCCCTGGCTGTGGGATATAAATACTTCAAGAGAATCATATGAAATAGGACTGTAAAGCTTCCAAATTTGGGAAACTGTAAAAGCCAATGTTTACAGTACAAATCGGAATAAACCTGCCACTAGCTACATTTAAAAAATAAAAATTACACATACACACACATAAATTAATTGCTAACTACATAAGAGGCAATGTCGCCAGCTGGAGATTATAACTCAAGATGTTATTTTTTCCCCAGGAAACTGATTAATGGCTGAAAACAGTTGAGAACCAAGATATTCATGCAGTCTCAAAGATCACTTATTAATTACAACAGGAGAAAGGTACCATTTCAGTGGAGAGTGGCAAACACCATTCTAATCAAGAGATGGCACTTAGCATCACTAATCAAAGGACAAACTGACATGATGTGCCTCTCGGTGTGATGCAATGGGAAGCGTCCAAGACCTTTGGAAATGCACTTGCCAAAAATGTGTTCTAGATTAAAGGAAAGGTTGAAGTAACTTTGAAACCAAATTCAATTGAGTAATCTTTAATTGGTTCCTGGATTTTTTAAAATGACCATAAAGGACACTTGGGAGCATTTGAGGACATTTTATATGAGATATTATTGTATCAGCGCTAACTTCCTGGGTATGCAGTGACATGGTGGTCAGGAAAATGACCTTTATCTTAGAGAGACCTGCTGAAGCATGCGGAGGTGAAGGGTCATGATCTAGGTACTTTCAAAGAGTTCCATAAAAGATAGCTCTGTGATGTGTATCCTTAGAGAGAGTGACAAAGTTGGCAAATGTGGCAAGACATTAACTAGTGGAGACTCTAGGGGGAACTTATACGGGACTGTGCTATACTGTTCTTTCATATTGTCTGCAGGGTTCAGAGTTTCCAATGAATTTGGGAAGGGCAAGAAAAATTACATTATTGCTAAAATTAAAAATTTTTAAACAAGTCAAGCATTGGAAAATAACTATAAGGGAAAAGTTCGCTACAGCTGTGGCTCTTGAGCATCTGTGTGAATTAACATGTATTAATTTTCTTGGCAATTCAAGAAAGAACACACTTTCTTCCAGAGACCAACTTTTCTCCCAGGTGTCAAAACGTCTAAGAAAAGTAGCAACTGCTTAGATCCAGGGAGGCTCAGAAAGTCTCCCATTTCATCTCCAGATATAGAGACTGGCTTCTTAGGAAAAGCTTACCAGGCAAAGGAAAAGTAAATCTGAAAACTGTCTAGCTTTGTTTTCAAATTCAATCCCTATACATTCCATCATTGGGCTATAGATACAACATGGATGAACCTTGAAAACATTCTGCTCAAAGAAGCCAATCACAACAGACCATATGTTGTATGATTACACTATATGAACGTACAGAATCGGCAAATCCATAGAGAGAAACAAATTAGTGACTACCAGGGCCTGGGGCAGGGAAGGGGAGCATGGGGACTGACTGCTAATGGGTACAGCGTTTCTTGCGTAGGGATAAAAATGTTCTAAAATTATATAGTGGTGATGGTAGTACAATTCTGTGAACATACTAAAAAGTATACAGTTTAAAGGGGTGAATTTTATGGTGTGTGAATTATATCTCAGTAAAGCTGTTTTAAAAAAAAAAAAATCCTACCCATTCCTCCAGGCTATAAGTTCTGCCTTATTCTTCCTAGCAGAAGGCAGTTACAGGCAGGACGAAGACAAGCCAAATCTCAGAGGCCTGGGACCCAGTGGTCTGGTATCTAACCTAGCCACAACTCCCTGTGTGACCTTGAGCACATCCTGTCCCTCTCTGAGCTTTTATTTTCCAGACTGTAAACTCGGGGCCTGACTAGGAAGCATTTCAACGTTCTCCAAGACATTCTATGAGAACCAACTACAAGTTTTTCACCACTATTTAAAATAGCATAGTTAGTGAGCTTCCATGGACTTAATAATAAAACTTCATTCAGTTCATCCAAGATCAAGTTTCAGGTTCACAGAACTGAGTTACTTCCTTTAGATGATCTTGGGATTGGATAACATGGCATCTCTACTCATACTTAGCATTTGGACTCAGTTCAAAAGCCATAAAAACAGGGGAGAAAAGTCATTTTCAACAATGAGCAAGGATTTTATAGACGTTTTCCCCAGCACATTTTCAGGATTTCATTTCAGCAAGCAACATCATGACCCCCACCCCCAAGTGTTAATGCTGGAGGACCAATGACCTATGAATTTGGTAATTAGGGTTTTTCACACCTAGTAAAGGTTGGTTTGGTGAAGAGAGAGCCCTTCACCCAGGATCATCCCTACAAACTCATTTCTCATCTTCTGGGCAGCAGAAGCCAGACACTGCAGCCACAATGGACAAAACTCTCTGCAGAGCCAAAGGCAACACGCTGGAAGTAATCAGTACTGATTAGTGTTTGGGGAAATCCTTGGCCCAAGTACACACTTTGATTCAGTTTTTCCAGTCGAAGCCATCCCAAGTCATGCTGACTTGGGCCTGGAAGGAGGAAATTCCCATTCATGCCTCTCAGACGGTGCTGTCTCCTCTGCAGGAAGGGCCCACATTGGAGCAGAAAGGAGAGCTCAGAGAGGTCCCAAGGTGCTGATCCTGGGCATGGCTTTCAGGCACGAAGCCGGCGTCCACGTAGCTGGGCTGGAACTTCGTCCAACGTTTTCTAGCTTGGGAGAGAGGCCCTTGACACTATTTATTATCAACAACTTGAACTTAGAGAAGGCTTTTCAACCATACAAGGAGAAGCACCTATCTGTCCCTTCTGGACCGTCAGCCTACGTCACATCTTCTCCAAGAACAGACTCCACCCACCCGTCTGTCTTAAAGGGCCCAGCCTTAGTCTCCACAGCTGACGGAACTGGGGTGGGGCCTCCAAATGTGAGCTGAATCACATTCTCCCTTGAGCTCTCTGCATGTGACTAAACTGAGTGAAACGGAAACAGCCAGAGGCCATGGGGCAGCCGTCCTGTGTGGGGTGCTAGCGGCGATCATCTACAGACAGAGGGGAACAAAACAGACTCCGGGGAAACAAATCAGAGGCAGTCTCTGTGGCTTCCTGATTCTTGGTTCCAAGTCTTCCTGAGCCCCACCACAGGACTGCCCCAGGTTTGTGAACCCACAGTTGTCTGTAGGAGTCATTGGTTGTTTCTGATGCTAGGTATGGGGTGGGGTACATATGACAGGTGCCCCTAAGCGCAGGAATTGGTTCAGAGCTAGGCATGTGACTGAAGGGGTCTAATCATCGAATCCTGGGACTTGTATGGGAGTTATAGGACACACATTTTGTGTTTGCCACTCTCGTTCTCTCTCTCTTTTCTGGCTGGGCTTGGATCTGGAAGGTCAAAGGTCCAGAGATGCAGCAGCCATTCTGCCAACACATGGAGCCCAAGTGGACATAGTAGAGATGAGAAGATCAAACCCTGGTGACCCATTTGAGCCTGGGGACGCAGCCATGCTTGGTAGGGGCTCTACTATGGGACTTCTCAGTTACTGGGCCAAGTGGCTCCCTCTTTTAAGTACATTCATATGGGTTTCTACCACATGCCACTCAGAAAAAAAAAAAAAAAAATCTTGATAAAACCCTCCTAACACAAAAACAATTTTTTTCACTTAAAACTTGGCTCAAGTGAGTTTCTCTCACTTGCACTTAAAAGAATGGTGCCTAATAAATCACCAAAATGACTTATCCAGTCTACATAGCTAGAGTGTAAGGCATATTTTCTCAAAATTACTCAACACTGAAAATTCCGTGAAATTTCCCAATTCCTTCCCAGTCCATCAGAAGGATTGAAAAGAAGTCTAATGACCTTAGTCAACAGTACGACATGGTCCAATCCTGGGCTTCCGGAATGAATTCCCTCCCAGTACCATGCGAACTGCCATAAACACTCCCAGCATAAAATCACCAGTAAGATAAGAATCTGAGAACTGTTTTGTGGCATGAGATGAAAGAGAGGATAGATTTATAGACATGAAAGCTCCTACGAGGTGAAGAAACCACAACAAAAACTAATGAGACCCTCTAATCAAGCAGAGCTAATGCAAATCTGGAGTTCAAGCAGTGTGAATGAGAAGAACAAGTTCTCTCACAGCTGCGTTTCCAGGCCAAGTTTGGAGGCCAGGCTGGTATGGATCAGGAATTGTTCGGGAGTCTCGAAGACTTGTTCAACCTCAGTTGCAGAAAACCCGCACAAACCAAACACAGGAAGCTTTTGCCAAGAATGCAAAACTGGCCTAAGACACCTAAGACAGTCCCTTGAAGGGCAAAGGAAAGAATGGGGTCAACTGGGAAACTGAAGAAATGAAATGGTTTACCAAACTGACCACAAAAAGAATCTCAAGAATGCTAAAATCTCTAACCTCTCTAATGAGATTCCTTAGAAAGAAAGCAGTGAGGGCACCCAGGGCAACACAACTGGAGGAGCCCCTTATGGGCTGCCTGACAGTTGTGTGGCTGGGACCACCCAGCCGGTGACACTTAAGACAGGCTGTAAGGCCTCCTAAGGGAAGCCCACAAAGACAGCCATGCCAGGATTTGTGAAGCAGGTTTGTAGCGCATGGCCCAGATGACTCCACACAATCACAGAACTGCTTTAGCCTCAGCCTGCTACAACAATGGTCTGGGGATCCCAAGGCTGCAATCAAGGCTGTTTGGCTCAAGGCACAGATTCAAGGCAGGTATGTTTGTTTTCCAGCTGATAAACTGCCTGATATACCAAAGCAATGGGAGTGGAGAAGTTACCCATTATTTGGAAGCTAGTTAGGAATGAAAAGGTTGGCTTAGAGCTCATGAGCTTGCCCCACTGGTGGTGTGAGTTGGGGGTGGTGAGGCTTGTTCAGGAAAAGCAAAGAGCCCTCCCAGCCCAGCCACAACTCACAGAGACCTGCAAGCATCCTAGCCTAAGTATGCTTTGGCTCAGAGACTAACCAGCACACAAGGGGCACTCAGCTGCCCAAGATGGATGCACACACCTGACAATTCATCTTTGGAGATCTTTGCTCACACGTCTTCTTGTTTTATAAATGAGAATAATCTGTATGGCTTTTCTTCTGAAAATAAACAACACAAGCTCATTCTAATATAAGTAAAATGATACTGAATCAAGCTAAACCCTTCTGTCTGGAAAGACAACACACAGCTCTGCTCTCCACAGCTCTACGGACTTGGTGCTACTAGTCCAGGTGCAGCCACTTACTCACCAGCTGGGTGAGCTTAATTGGAGCCTCAGTTTTCCTCATCTGTAAGATGGGGATTAACTCTATTCCTCAGACCTCGTGTAAGGATTAACTGAGATGAGGCATAAAAAGCGACCTAGTACATACTTGGCACTCAACCACTACGGTTAGCACTCAGATGACAACCTAATTCAGTTATGATGCTCAAGCTTTTTTTTTTTAACAAGCATGCATCTATTTTGTGATCTAAAAAACCAATAAAGATTTAGAGAAAAAACAAAAAAAATCAAATACACTCAACGTTCACATATGAATGTGACGGAGGGGGAACATGTTTTGTGTTTTTTTTTAATATGTACTTATTTGGCTGCCTCACGTCTTAGTTGCGGCATGCGGGATCTTTCATTGCGGCGCATGGGCTGCAGAGAACGCAGGCTCAGTAGTTGCGGCGCACGGGCTTAGTTGCCCCGCAGCATGTGTGATTTTAGTTCCCAGACCAGGGATCGAACCCGTGTCCCCTGCGTTGGAAGGTGGATTCTTAGCCACTGGACCACCAGGGAAGGCCCAAGAGGGAATATGTTTTAAGGAAACTGTCCTCAGATCTAAGCCCCTACCCATCAGGACTTGCATCCATAGGCCAGAAGGCTGCCCACCTCCCCTTAAGGAGAAGGCCAAAGGCTACATAAGAGTGAAATGTAAACAGCCATCAGGTTTCTGGCCAGAGGCCAGCTCCATGGGGGTGGAATGTAGCTGTTTACACACACCGCCCTGCAGTTTCAGTGACTGTCCTATTTGCTTTTGCTCCCTGGGTCGGGGTGTACTATTATTCAACAAACACTAATCCTGCAGGAGAGCTGAAGAGGTCAGACACTTCAGCACAGCACTGGGGATTTGCTGTGGCAGCGCCCCAAGGATCTGGCTTGCTTCTGGTGCATCTCTTCACAATGTGAGATTCCACCTCCTTGCTGGGAATGTATACAAGTGTTGAACAACTGAGGCCAAATCCTGAAGCTCCCCACCCACCAATAAAATGTGGTACCATTCTGGGCAAAAAGGAGAATAGTCAGTAAAGTGACTGGGATTCTTCCAAGGGCAAATCAGAGTACTTCTGAATCCTCTGCAAGGAAAAGAAGTCCCAATAAGTTTCCAAGAAGGCTAGTACTGTTCAGTCTGGCCATTGTGGTGCTTGTTTGTCACTCAGCAACTTGAGTTACAGTAGAGCAAAGTCTGATAGGAAATACACTAGATGGGAAAGCAAGGTGTGGGGGTGGTAACCTAGTTTCACCCCAGTCAGACAAGCTCCAGGTCATCAGGCCTCTGGGCATCAGTTTTCCCACCTATGAAATGGGGTATCTGCATCAGCAGGCCTTCCCTAGATGTAAACTGCAAAGAACAGAGACCTGAGGGACTTCCCTGGTGGCGCAGTGGTTAAGAATCCGCCTGCCAACGTAGAGGACACGGGTTCGATCCTTGGTCCAGGAAGATCCCACGTGCCTTGGAGCAACTAAGCCCGTGCGCCACAACTAGTGAGCCTGAGCACTAGAGCCCTCAAGCCACAACTACTGAGCCTTCGTGCCACAACTACTGAAGCCTGCGTGCCTAGAGCCTGTGCTCTGCAACAAGAGAAGCCACCCCAATGAGAAGCCTGCTCACTGCAACTAGAGAAAGCCCGTGTGTAGCAACGAAGACCCAACACAGCCATAAATGAATGAATGAATGAATGAATGAACAGAGACCTGAGACATCATTTTTCCATAAGAATTTGCTCAAAGGTGGATCACTTTTCTATTGATTTTTTTAATCTATCAAATCCTACTCTGGCAAAGAAATGAGTCCTTCCCATCAGTCAGAGGCAGTGAACTACCAAAGCCACATGTATCTAATTTTCCACTCACTGGTTCTGATGATCCTTAAGCCATTCTTACTTTGGACAGTAAACAAAGGCACTACATGGGAGGCTGGGATTAGAATATCAAATCGTTCAGCATCTCCGGAGATCTGCCTCTTCCAGGCGCTGGGCCCCTGCTGAGACTCAGCACAGCCTTTCCCAAGAAGGGGCGGAACAGTCAAAGCAGATGATTGAGGTGAAAACTGCTCCAGTTGGGGTGGTTCACGAAGAATCACATCCCAATTCTAGGCAGGCCTCAGGCTCAGAGTATTCAACAAGCTTTTCAAGAATGTAGTAACACTGTTGTTCAGGGATTTTTTCTTTTCTAGTGACCTACCCTTTATGGCAAGTGATAGTGGTTTTCTATTTATGATTGTATTCTGTAGTTTCCTTTTGAAATGAAAGAATATAAAAATGAGTAGATGTAGGGAACTCCCCGGAGGTCCAGTGGGTAGGAATCTGCACTTCCACTGCAGGGGGCATGGGTTCAATCCCTGGTCAGGGAACTAAGATCCCACATGCTGCTCGGCGTGGCGTGGCGTGGCACGGCCACACACACAAAAAAAAGTAGATGTAAACAAAAAATCTGTAGAAAATAATCCTGGCACTCCTAGCAGGCAGAAATCATGATGGTGATATAAGAAGGTCAAAGGGCTTCGAGGCTGGTCTGGTGGAGGGCTATGGTCACAAACAGCATCGTGGCCATTTTATAAGGCGTATAGTCTGTATAGACAGTGCGGTGGGAACACATGAAGAAATGATGAACTCTACAGGGGGCATTTAAAGAGGGCTTCTCCAACAGAAGAGGCATCTGAATTGGTTCCTATACCACAAGAAAAAATAAATGAGTGGTCGAGCAGAGCGAAGAGCAAGGGCCAAGGTTTCAGCTGTGAAGGACAGCAGGACTGTCAGCAGTAACGGGCTCAGTGTAGCTGACGTGAAAACTGAGGCGAACACCAACAGCCCACTGGGCACAACGTGCTGTGTAGGCTATTTGCAGGGTAAAATTCACGCTATTATAGATGAAGTGGAGTTCAAGTTCACGTAGTTTCATGGAGACAATAAATGGGTTTCAGCAAAGACTGAAGGGCTACCTGAAGCACCACGCTGAAGAGGACTCGAAAGTCAAGTCTGGGCTCAACAAGAAAGAACATCATGACTGCCCAGCAACGTCTGCCATGGAGAGAAAAGTGCAACACGGGTGCCAGCTAATTGCTGATCCTGATTCTGGATCAATGCTCAAAGTTTACAGATGAGGAAACGGAGGCCCAAGGGCAGACCTGACAAAGAGCTCAGTCAGAATAAGAACTAGGTGTGCCAACTCCACGTTCTTCTCATTCTGTGCTCTGCAATCCCCTCTCATCTGAGTCAGAGTATGGTAAAGCCACGGACTCATTATAAAGAAAAGCAAATCTGCTCTTGTCTTGAGTCAACTGATTAAGAGGCTTAAATTTATGGGTCCAAAACAATTACGCTTTGTGGAATAAGGGCCCTGGGGAGATCACTAGTGAGAAAAGGATGGTCTCATTCGAAAGTGCATCGCTGTAGAAAGTTAATCCCGATAAAAATCTTTCCCATGTTGCCGCCCCAGGACCCATATGTTGTGCTGGGCCAGACTTCACACGTGGTCAACTCTGTCCAGTGAATAGGGTAGTCTCCTCTGGCTGGGGCTTTGATGAGGAACCACTCTGTCCAACGAAGAATTCTCAAAGCTTCCACTTTCCTCCTAACAGAATCTTCAATCTGGAAGAACACTCAAAATGACTGAGGCTGCTGGTCTGTCAGAAGTCCAAGCCCCATAACCGCAATCTATTTTTAGTTTTTAATTGGGGAGAGTCACTGAGACTGAGCTACATTTTCCTCTCCTTCAATGAGGACTCTGGAAGGCAATCAAACTCCCTATTCCTTACTCATTCCTTTCAACTCTTCCTCCTAGAAAGGGGAGTGGGATGCCTGCTGCTGCCATTTTGTGCCCTCTTGAGATGGGAATCCAACAAATCTGCAAGACTGAGGGTCACAAACAAAGTTACCTGGTATTTTTAAAGGCATGGAAATTATGCCGTTTAAATTTGAAGTCAAATTTTATTTTATATACAAGACTAACACCTTTTAATTATATTAGACAGTTTAAAAGAAACCTCAAGCATGCTACAACTTACTTTTTTTTTTTTTCTGTTTGATCAGCTTGTGAGGTGAAGAGGTAGTCTTACTTTAAGACGGGACAGAAGTGATTACTCTAAGTCACAGGCCATTTAATACCACAGCCAATGACACCAGAGTTTCATGAAGTGAAGGGGGTTTCTAAATAACAAACAGCAACCTAGTGTAGCAGTGATCCGCTGTGAGAAGCCCCTCTGAGGTCCTTTCTCCCAGATGTGGGGGAAGACAGGACCTGTGATCTAGGTTAAGCCTATCCCAACAACCGCCTGGCCAGTGATTGGTTGGGGAGAGGGCAGGTGACACAGTCTGGGCCAATCACAGTGAACCTCAGGGCTTTCCTGAGACTTCTGGGACCAGGAAGCGTGGGTATGGCTGTGGGGCCTGGAACTCCTATACCAGCCTGTCCATGAACAGAGAGACCAGAATCTTAGAGAAACGGAGCCAAGGTTCTGACAACCTGGAAACCTCTAGGCCAAAGTGCACCAGTGGCCTGCCCTAGCTGGACTTTCCAGCTGCAGGAGCCAGTGAGCATCCTTTTTGGATGAGCCAGGATTAGTTGAGTTTCCTATGACATGGAACCATACACATCCTCATTGATACATTAACTTTCAAAGTCTGTTTCTTCTGCTTCCTAGCTATGTTGCAAGTCACTAAACGGCTCAGTGCCTCAGTCTCCCCAATTGAAAAGTAGAGATAATACCTACTTCATAGGGCTGTTAAAATTAATGAGATACTTGATGTAAAGCACCACTTAGCAGTCTCTAGCACATGATGTTACCTCACCTACCTATCCTTGAATGATGACTGAGAGATTCTATCCTGTCCTCAAGCAGCACCCACCACTCTACTAGTTAGCAATGGTGTACGGACTGCAGGGACTTTTTCCTTTAAGTAAACTAGTTATAGAATATGTTGACAGTAAGAATGAAACTCTTTGTGGTGGAGGACAGAGAAATAAAAAGTGACTAAAGCCACAGTGGCTTTTACCAACTGGCTTAAAAAATACTCTTTTTTTTTTTTTTTTTTTGCTGTATCTTTTTTTTTTAACATCTTTATTAGAGCATAATTGCTTTACAGTGTTGTGTTAGTTTCTGCTGTATAAGAAAGTGAATCAGCTATATGCATATGTATATCCCCATATCCCCTCCCTCTTGCGTCTCCCTCCCACCCTTCTTATCCCACCCCTCTAGGTGGTCACAGAGCACCGAGCTGATCTCCCTGTGCCATGCAGCTGCTTCCCACTTGCTATCTATTTTACATTTGGTAGTGTATATATATCAGTGCTACTCTCTCACTTCATCCCAGCTTACCCTTCCCCCTCCCCGTGTCCTGAAGTTCATTCTCTGAATCTGCATCTTTATTTCTGTCCTGCCCCTAGGTTCATCAAAACCATTTTTTTAAGATTCCATATATGTGTGTTAGCATACAATATTTGTTTTTCTCTTCTTTTTTTAAAAATAAATTTATTTATCTATATTTTTTATTTTTGGCTGCGTTGGGTCTGCGTTGCTGCACGTGGGCTTTCTCTAGTTGCGGTGAGCGGGGTGCGCGGGCTTCTCGTTGCAGTGGCTTCTCTTGTTGAGGAGCACGGGCTCTAGGTGCACGGGCTTCAGTAGTTGTGGCTCACAGCCTCTAGAGCGCAGGCTCAGTAGCTCTGGCGCATGGGCTTAGTTGCTCCGTGGCATGTGGGATTTTCCCGGACCAGGGCTCAAACCCGTGTTCTCTGCATTGGCAGATTCTTAACCACTGTGCCACCAGGGAAGTTCTATTTTTTTTTTTTTTTTTTTTTGCGGTACGCGGGCCTCACTGTTGTGGCCTCTCCCGTCGTGGAGCACAGGCTCAGGATGCGCAGGCCCAGCGGCCATGGCTCACGGGCCCAGCCTCTCCGCAGCATGTAGGATCCTCCCGGACAGGGGCATGAACCCGCCTCCCCTGCATCGGCAGGCGGACTCTCAACCACTGCGCCACCAGGGAAGCCCAAAAATAATACTCTTTTAAGAAAAAAAAAAAAATCACTCCCTGTGGCTAGGATGTGCAAGAACTGAAACTCTCATACACTGTTGGTAGAAATGGAAAATGGAAAAACTGGAAAACCGTTTGGCAGTTTCTTAAAAAGTTAAACATATCCCTACCATACAATCCAACCATTCACTCAGAATAAAAGGAAATATCTGTCCGCACACAGACTTGTACAACAATGTTCATAATAGCTTTATTTGGAAACAACCCAAATATCATCAACAGAATTACGGTATACGCATACAGTGAAACACTGCTCAGCAATAAAAAGAAATGAATTGTTGATACATGCAATATCAAGCATCAATCTCAGAATAATTATGCTGGGTGAAAGGAGATTTTTTTTTTTAAGTACATACTGTAAGATTCCATTTATATAGAACCCTAAAAATTGTAAACTGACCTACTGACAGAAGGCAGATCAGTGATCGTTTGGGGATGGGAGGGAGGAATTCCACAAAGGCACAAGAAACTTTGGGGGCTGGATAGACATGTTTCCTGCCTTGGTTATGGTGATGGTCTCCCAAGGTTTGTGTGTGTGTGTGTGTGTATACACACACATATCTCAACACTTATCAAACTGTACACTTTTTTTTTAGATAATTCTTTTTTTTTTTTTTTAATTTTCAAACTGTACACTTTTTCATTAAAGTCACTCTGATAGAGACTCAGCAAGATTTCTTTCAGAGCAAAATACGGGAAACATGGCACGTGACTGATTTTTTTTTTTTTAATTTTTGGCTGCGTTGGGTCTTCGTTGCGGTGTGCGGGCTTCTCATCGCGGTGGCTTCTCTTGTTGCGGAGCACGGGCTCTAGGCACGTAGGCTTCAGCAGTTGTGGCATGTGGGGTCAGTAGTTGTGGCTCGCGGGCTCTAGAGCGCAGGCTCACTAGTTGTGGCGCACAGGCTTAGTTGCTCCACGGCATGTGGGATCTTCCTGGACCAGGGCTCGAACCCATGTCCCCTGCATTGGCAGGCGGATTCTTAACCACTGTGCCACCACGGAAGCCCCGTGACTGATGTTTAGAACTTGAGATTTTGCCCTCAGTGCAGGCTCAGTAGTTGTGGCGCACAGGGTTAGTTGCTCCACGGCATGTGGGATCTTCCTGGACCAGGGCTCGAACCCATGTCCCCTGCATTGGCAGGCGGATTCTTAACCACTGTGCCACCACGGAAGCCCCGTGACTGATGTTTAGAACTTGAGATTTTGCCCTCAGTTCAGCAGATGCAATCATTTCTATCTCTTTTTAAAAATATTTGTATATACTGCAAAATGATCACCACAATAATTCTAGTTACCATCTAGTTACCATACATAGAGACTAATTTTTTTTCTTATGAAAACTTTAAGATCTACTCTCTTAGCAACTTTCAACTATGCAACACACTATCATTAACCATAGTCACCATGCTCTACATTACATCCCCATGACTTTTTTATAACTGGAAGTGTAACTTTTGATCCACTTCACCCATGTTGCCCATCCCCCAACCTCTGCCTCTGGCAACTATTGATCTGTTCTCTGCATCTATGAGTTTGGTTTTTTATGTGTGTGTGTGTGTGTGTTTTCTTTTAAGATTCCACATATAAATGAGATCAGATGGTATTTGTCTTTCTCTGACTTATTTCACTTAGCATAATGCCCTCGAGGTTCATCCATGTTGTTGAAAATGGCAAGAATTCTTTTTTTATCACTGAATATGTAATACACATAAGTTACATTTTCTTTATCTACTTATCCATTAATGGACATTTAGGTTGTTTCCTTATCTTAGCTATTGTAAATAATGCTGCAGTGAACATCGGGTGTATATACCTTTTCTGAGTTAGTGTTTTTGTTTTCTTCAGATAAATACCCAGAAGTGGAACTGCTGGATGATAGTTCTATTTTTAATTTTTTGAGGAAACTTCATACTGTTTTCTATAGTGGCTGTACCAATTTACATTTCCAGCAACAGCGTACAAGGGTTCCCTTTTCTCCACATCCTCACCAATACTTGTTATTTCTTGTTTTTTTGGATAATAGACATTCTAACAGTTGTGAGGTGATAGCTCATTGTGGTTTTGATTTGCATTTCTGATTAGTGATGTCAAGCATGTTATCATGTACATGTTGGCCATCTGTATGTCTTCTTTGGAAAAATGTCCATTCAAATCCTCTGCCCATTGTATGGGGTTTTTTGCTTTTGAGTTGTATGAGTTCTTTATATATTTTGGATATCAATCCCGTATGAGATATATAATTTGCAAACATTTTCTCCTATTTGGTAGGTTGCCTTTCCATTTTGTTGATAGTTTTCTTTGCTGTGCAGAAACTTATCAGTTTGATGTATTCCCACTTGTTCATTTTTGCTTTTGTTGCCTTTGAATGGTATACCCTTAAATGTGTCATTTGCTATATGTCAGTTATACCCGCAATAAAGTAGTTTTTTCAAAGTTAAACATTTCTGAGCTCATATGTTTAGCTGCCTGGGACACAAAGACCACAGCCCCCCCTAGATAGGAACCACCAAACCACAAAATGGATGAGGTTGATTTTGGCCAAAGGTGTTTTTAGAAAGCAACAATCTCATAACATTCATTCTACTGTCAAACCATCCCTAACTCTGGACTTTCCCCCCAATTTAAAGGACAATGCAAACATTCCAGCAATCCCTTGAGATATCTCCTTGAGAAATAGCTCCTTCACTTAGACAAAAAGCCATTGACTAGAAGCTCCCAGAGGCAAATGTTAGAAGTTCTCTTTGCCTTTGAGAAACCTAAGCCTGCAGTGTTCACAAACAATAGAGGGGCCTTACATTCTAAGGTTATTAACTCAGGAGTTTCAACACACGCTTGGGGAGTGGGAGGGAGAAACCCTGATAAGTGTAAATATCTTTTGTTTTAATATCATCCTGACATCTTGAGGATGTTTTGTTTTCTTTTTAACAAGCTGGGCCCAAACAAACAAAATAAAACTAGGGTACCTTTTAACTTCCCTTGTCCAGTTTCAATAATGCACTGTACTAGCATTAAGAGTATAAAAGGGAAATATTTCTCTCTCTCTCTCTCTCACACACACACACACACACACACACACACACACACGGGGAGAAGCATGATAAAATACAACCACCATGCAACTGACGAAATAAAATGTTACAAAGAGTTAAAAGCCCCTGCACACCCCTTCATGTCTGTACACCCTTCTTCCCTACCCTAGGCAACCACTATCCAAAGCGGTAATGATCATTCCCGTGAACACAGCTGTATTTCTATTACCTATGTAAAACTTTATAGAAACAGTATCACAGAGTATCTGTCTTTCTTCAATTTGCTTTTTCTTCTCGACATTGTAAAACTGATCCAAGGTGATATGCTTGGAGATGCTGCTGCTGATGCCTGCATCTATCCCCTTGGCCCATGTCTGATTTCAGCCACAGATATGGTGGGCAGTTCTGTGCCAGCTCAAATCTCCTCCCCAGGACCACCTACCTATGCAAGCACACGGCTTTTCTTTTCCCTTTCCGCCCCCGCCCCCCCAGAGCTGGCATGCAGTGGGCACCCCGCCTGGAAGTTCGAGGCAGTTCATGTCTCCATCATGAATGAGATGGAGAAAAGAGGAGCTGGTGGGTCTCCAGCTTCCTGTCCTTCTCCAGGTGAACAATTCTAGAGGCATTCTGTACACTTCTCAGGAGATTCCAGCAGAACTGAGCCCCTGCCGCCCACAGCAGTGACCTTGATAATTCACCTTAATATTGGTTTCTACTTTTCTGTCTCACACACCATCCCTCCTTCCTACTTCCTGGGATCACCCCACCCCAAAAAGGCACCTCTACTTGGGTGCAGGTCCTTGTATCCAGACCACTCTCAGGAGAACCCAAACTAAGCAGAGTTCTAGTTTATTTTTATTGCTTTGCATTCCATGTTTATTGACATAATTTATTTTAAAAGGATATGCCCTTTATGATGGAGTGTTATAAGAAATCAAGTTTTTAAGTGATACTTGATGACAAAGAAATTATCATCAAATGATGAAATACAAAACTACATCCAGTTTGGCTCCTAAGCTATTTATAATGTGTTATATACATACTTGTAGAGAAAAACCGGAAGGTAATATTAACAATTCCTTGCTACCTATGGACAGTGAAATTATAAGCTTTTTTTCCTCTTTTACTATTTTTATGCATTTTCCCATTTCTGTGCAAAAACATATATTACTCTTAACTAGGAAAAAACAATAAATGCTTCACAAATTATTTCTATTTTACAAATGATACACAATCAGCTGGATTCCTACAATAAATCAGCATGGAGAAGGAGGTCTTGTAGAAGCCGGAAGGCGTACCAAAGGTATCTGGGAGGGAGAAGAGGGTGTGGGCATGGCCCCTGGGTATAAAACAAAGGCGTTGGGAGAGGCAGAGAGATGGAGGAAGAAGCCTATGGAATAAGACACACATCTTCCCCATCACACTCCTCCTTTCCCCCAAGCAAGTCCAACCCCTTTTCTGATACCACCCACTACAACAGGCTCACCCAGCATCCAGCTCCCTTTGCCCTTCCTGGAAGAGTTCTGATAGGAGTCTGGATCTACCCCTGCCAATAGGACCTGTGTACCTTCAAGAATTGACTCTACCCTCAACTCTAGAAAAGGCCTCATGGTCTGAGGGCAATCTATCCCCCTTGCCAGATACTGGTTCAAAAGTATCCATGTGATCTAATTTGGGCCTATGAGACATAAGTAGGATCTGTTGCCAGCTTCTGGGAACTGTCTCTCAGCCTCACAGGAAGAAGTCTCTGCTAATCTCTGTTATGGGAAACCACAAGGGGAATCAGCCTTAGGATCCTTTTTTTTTTTTTTTTTTTTTTTTTTTAATGTTTTGGCGTGAGGCATATGGGGATCTTAGTTTCCTGACCAGGGATCAAACCTGCACCCCCAGCATTGGAAGTGTGGAGTCTTAACCACTGGACTGCCAGGGAAGTCCCAGCCTTAGGATCAATGAAACCAAGAGAGCAGAAACCCAAAGAACCTAGGTCCTTGGGACTTCCCTGGTGGTCCAGTGGTTAAGAATCCGCCTTCCAATGCAGAGGATGTGGGTTCGATCCCTGGTCGGGGAACTAAGATCCCATATGCTGCGGGGCAACGAAGCCCACACGCCACAGCAGCTACTGAGCCTGCGCATAAAACTACTGAGCCTGCGTGCTCTGGAGCCCGCACACGCCGCAACTAGAGAGAAGGCCGCGTACCGCAACGAAAAGATTCCACATGCCACTACTAAGACCCAACGCAGCCAAATGAATAAATATTAAAACAAAAAACAACCTAGGTCCTTGATGACATCACTGAGTCACTGGATCTCACAAACCTATAACCCACACTGTCCAGGCTCAATGACATGAGTCAATCAATTTTGATGTAAGCGAGCCACTTCGGGGTCCCATTCCTTGCAGCTGAAAGGGTTTTTACTGCCCCACTTCCGCCTTGAGGGCTGTTCTTGCTATCCATTTCATCCGGATTCGACCCATACACAATGTCTTAGGGGTCATGACACCATTTGTCCCAAATCTAAGCCAATCAGCATGAACTACCCAAACCCCAAATCTGACATCTCCCTTTAACCTCACTTATCACCTGCCTGGAGTAGTAAAGCCCTGACCCTTTCAATCAGAAAAGTAAGGGGGGCTTCCCT
The DNA here is from genome assembly GCF_003031525.2 of Neophocaena asiaeorientalis asiaeorientalis. Lineage (NCBI taxonomy): Eukaryota > Metazoa > Chordata > Mammalia > Artiodactyla > Phocoenidae > Neophocaena > Neophocaena asiaeorientalis. The sequence continues at coordinate 6,007,576 of NW_020173377.1, read as the reverse complement.
GGTGGCGCAGTGGTTGAGAGTCCGCCTGCCGATGCAGGGGACGCGGGTTCGTGCCCCAGTCTGGGAAGATCCCACATGCCGCGGAGTGGCTGGCCCGTGACCCATGGCTGCTGAGCCTGCGCGTCCGGACCCTGTGCTCCGCAACGGGAGAGGCCACAGCAGTGAGAGGCCCGCATAGCGCAAAAAAAAAAAAAAAAAAAAAAAAGAAAAGTAAGGGACTTCAGCACTTCCTGAATATTTCCCATGTGGCAAGTACTTTACAAAATTTAGCTCATTAAATCTCCACACCCACTCTTGCAGGTAGAAACTATGCTTATCCCCGCTTTATAGGTGAGAACACTGAGCACTTGTAAACCCAGAGAAATCATGTAACTCAATCCTACATCATGCACTAAATCCCAGATTCAACTCCAGACCTGCCTGACTCCCAAGTCCTCACTCTTAAATATGACCTCCCTCCTCCCAGAAACCTAAGGGAGGCAGGTGGTGTCCTCGGCTAGCACATGGACAGGAAAATCAGACTCAGTCTCATACCCCACTACTTCAGAGAATCCATCCATTCCTGGAGACTAACCTGAGGTAATTCAGAGATCCAATCTTGGTGTCTATCTTGCTTTGCAGAAACTACAGGACATGCTAATGGAGGGGTGGGGGGATGGTTTGCAAAGAGTATAACAGGCCATTTTGTTTTATCTTATCTACTTACAATTGACATGAGCTCCAAGGGAGCTCTAACTCAAACCAGGCTTTAGGGAGGTAAAATTGGTTATCATTACATAAAAGGTTAAGATCGATCATTATCTTAATACTATAAGAACAATGACACAAGTTCAATATACTTAGTTCCTCTAGAATCATTCTGGACTGAAATAGGTTTACTGCTCATTCAAAAAACTCAAATTATAAAAAAATCATTTTCTTAACAACTCTTCCAAGTCCCAATTCCCTCTATGCTCCTAGCCTGCAGCACAGCTCCTGGTGTACGGTAAAGGCTCCACAAGTATTTGTTGAACAAAGCATCTATACATTACTACTCTGAGCTCCCGGTGATGCTCTGTCAGAGTGCCTTTGCATCACAGAGAAAACTTTATTCCCCTTCCAATTCTCTCTCAACCCTTCAGAGTATGTCAAGGACAAAGGCTCAGTGTGCGGGTAGGTTACTCTGAACGCCTCTCCATCTTTGGCTAATTTTCCTTTTAACCGAAAGAGTAGGCCTCCCACTGAGAACAGGCAACATCACCAGCTGCGATGTAATAACACTGTTTTGGATTTATTTATGGTTACCTTCGATTTACCTAGTGACACTGCTTTTCCATTATGATAGTGACACCAAGTCTCCTTTTCAAATACATTTGTTTTAAAAATGAGTCAACCGCAGGGTTGGGGAGGCGGGTGGTGATGAGTGAAAATGAAATAGAGATACGGGACATGGCAAAAATAATAAAGGTGGTTCCTCTACAAATGACTGAATTTGGGGGAACACTGAAACGGGACAGATCTCCCATTTTACAGATGGGGAAACACGCTGAGAGGTAGAGCCTCTCCAAGGCCCCAGTGATGACAGAAGCAGGCCTGGGACTAGGATCCAGTGTCTAGGTCCTGCCATCTGCCTAGGACCCGAAATCCTGCCAAATCCAACTTGCTCTGGGCCGTTTCCAAGACCAGAAACTGGTCTCCAGAAGCACAGCGGGTTAACTAACACTTGCTGATCTTATTGATAACGCCTGATGGTCAACTTTAATAGCTGGCGAAACAAAAGCCCTTGCGAAATGGTTTAAATTTTTGCTCTGTCATGTGGAAACAGTACCCAGGCTGACTAATATCTTCCCAGTATTAAAACATGAAAATCTGCATTCGTCACTCACTCAGGTAAAACCCCCGCAAACTCTACCTTTGGGGAAGGTGTTGGGTGCTCCCTTTGCCCCCACGAAAGATGACCTAAAAATGACACTCCCCTAAAAGGCCGCAGTATTAGAAATATCGCCCAGCCAACGACAGAGCAGGCAGCCTGTACTCAAGGGGCAACTGGGGAAAGCACGCGGTTACACAAGACACAGATCCCTTCGGCCTGTCTGGGCAAAGACCAGCGTATCCCTGACAAGAACAGAGAATGATGCCCGCCCCCCAACCTCCCACATCCTCTGGTCTCAGGAGCCACAGAATTTGCTGTTGCCAGCCACCTTCGCTCACCCCAAGCCAGCAACCTTGATACAGGCTGTGGTGTGGCCCCAGCAGTACAGTTTCCAAGCACTACTGTAAAATTATTGTCGCCAGCTCCATGACAAGAGGTTAGACAGTGCTAGGTTTAAGACCACACCCAGGGCAGCACAAATCCTGGCAGGCGGTGCAGGCAGCCCCACCATGGTCCCAGATGTCAAAGGGCCAAGACCAGAAGAAAGGGAAGGCGGTGCCCAGGGCCAGGGCAGGAGGCTGGAGGAGTGGGATCGGGGGTGGACAAGCAGCTGGGTTAACCTGCTTGGTTTCAGGTTGAAAGTGCCCAAGGCAGTCAGCACAGCCTCCTCTCCAGCATGGCTGCCCCCTCTTCATCCTCCTCCACTAAGGCCTGAAAAGGGTAAGTGGGAGGGGGTAGGGCTACACAGTAATAATGCAATGCTAACACCATCACAGCAGCAGCTGTCATTGACTAAGGGCTAGAGATGCACATTGTCTTTATACCCGAGAACTCAGTAAAGCAGGGCACTCTATTATCACAGTTTGCACACAAAAGACGGGCTCCTAGAGACAGAACAGGAAGCTGGGGTCAGACGGCTCTCAAGGGGCAGAGCCAAGACTCAGACGCATGAGCAAACACATCCCCTGGACTCCGGACGGCGTTACAGCCACTTCCACGAGAGCAGCACCAGGAAAGAAAAAAATGGGAGCAAACGACACGCTAAGAGACAAAAAGGAAGGATTAAAGAAAGAAAGGAGGGCAAATGAGCTAGCTAAAAAACAGCTCCATTAGCAAACGACACGCTAAGAGACAAAAAGGAAGGATTGAAGAAAGAAAGGAGGGCAAATGAGCTAGCCAAAAAACAGCTCCATTAGCCAAGTAGGAAGAAAGGGAAAGTGGAGGAAGATGTCAAGAAGAGTTGGCACCTGTTTTCTATCCTTAAAGGAAGCTTGGCCGGAAGACCAGACAATGCCACTGGCCCATGGCTCCTGCCCTCAAAATCTGAGGCCGCCTCCTAAAAACAGCCTATTAGGTATGAGGTATATTTGACCAATGTATTGGTGTATTCCCACCCACCTACCCTTTACAAAACAGTTAGGCCATGCCTTCTTCCAGTCAGAAGGGGCCACCAGAGGCCCAGGAATTAGGAGGAGAGGGAGGGGGGAGGAAGGCAATGACCACCATTTATGGGGCCCTTACTGTCCGCCAAGGGCTGCATCAAATGCTTTACAGGGAACTTATCATTTATCTTCAATAATACCAAGAGTGGGGTACTAATATAGCTTGGGGCTTAGAACCTCAGAGAGGTCAAGCATCTTGCCCCAAGTCTCCCAGCAGGGTCTAATGGACCCATACTCTTAAGCACCCTCAGGAAATGGCTCAATCTGTACTAAAAGTGGTTTACATTCTATCTCCTTTGCCTCAAAGGAGACCAAGACAGGATGATTCCCTGGGCCTGGTGTTCTGAGAGCTGTTGAAAAAATGATGTCTCCAAAAACCCAATGAAGACCTCAGGGCTGCAGATAATCTTCAGACATCTAAAAGTTCCCAGGCAGACAAGGGTGAACCAAGTTGCCCGACTGCATTGTTATGGTGCATAATTGAGACATATTTGAACAGCTAATGGAGCCTAGCAACTAAAAGGTAAAAGAATTTCTGTGCTGGGCTAATCATGAGAGACGGTCACAATGTATCCAAAGATAATAACTATTATTAAGAGACCCTGGCAGTCCCACTAAAAGTTGGTCCTAAAAGCTTTTAAGAGACAGAAGTGGCTGGCACAGCCCCACTCCGTGGTTGACCAAAACATATTTCTAGAAGAAGGGAGACTTGCAAACCATGATGAACCTCAACCAAGACCTTCAATTTTAATGCTGGCCACAGCTCAGCAATAACTCAAGGATGAATCTTATTACAACCATCCGTGTGACCAAAATGATTTCACAGAACGTTTCCAGTCCACAGCCTCTTTTTTCCTGAGAAAATGCATCTCCCTCTTCCCCATTCTGACCAAAAGGCCACTGAAAGCAAAACTCCCTAAAAACAGCAAAAGATTGGTTAAGATTTTTCACAAATGATGTTTTTTCTTTATATTTCTCTATGTTCTTGCAATTTTTTTTTTTTATACAAAGAACTACAAATGGAACTGTTCAATATTAAATAACTTGTTAGAAGTTAATTTCGAAGACATGCTGAGCTGATGGCTTTCCTTTGGGGACTGAAATCTCAGGTGAGGGTTTGAGTCATAGTCTGCCACATACTCACTAGCTGATCTGGGCGTGCCTCAGTTTCCTTGTCTGTATAGTGGGGGTTACCACAATAACTACCGCTCCAGGTTGCGATGAGGTTTCATTTAGCTATTACTGAGAAACATTTATCCCAATGCCTGGTACTATAGGTGCTTGATATATATTCACTTTTTTTTTTTTTTTTGCAGTACGCGGGCCTCTCACTATTGTGGCCTCTACCGTTGCGGAGCAGAGGCTCCGGATGCGCAGGCTCAGTGGCCATGGCTCACGGGCCCAGCCGCTCCATGGCATGTGGGATCTTCCCGGACCAGGGCACGAACCCGTGTCCCCTGCATCGGCAGGCAGGCTCTCAACCACTGCGCCACCAGGGAAGCCCTACATTCACTATTATTTTTTTTTTTTTTACATTCACTATTATTAACAAAACTATTACTATGATCATAGTGACTCTCAGTGGCTTCCTTTTATAAATTCATATTTCTGAGCCTCACATGTCAACCCGGAAAAGGCCTTGTTCTCTATCAGCTGACATAAATCATAGATGTTCTAAGTCAAGAATGACTATGAAGTGCTGAGTTCTTTAAATTCAGCATCACTGTCCCAAAAAACGAGGTGTTCTACTGGGACCCCAGAACCAGTTGTCCACTTCACATAATTCCCATTTCTTTATAAGCTGCAAAGGACTATGATTTTGCATTTTTTGAAAGCAAATATATTGCAAACAAGTCAAAGTACCAGCCTTATTCTTCAAACCATCTATGCTAGAGACTGTTTATTTATTTGATAAATTTATTATATTCCTACTAAGAGCCAAGCTCAGAGCCCCAGAGGTAAACAAGAGATACCGCGCCTGCCCTTGGAGCAGTCGTGACCCAGTGGGAGAACAACACAGGCAAGTCAGGAGATCAATACAGTTTAGTAAGCCATGAAATGGAATGGCACTGGGGGAGGGGGGAGCTGTGGGTGTCCAGGAGAGGGTCTCACGCCCTCCAACCTCAGGTGTGACTCCCCATGCCTGTCTAACAAAAGTGCCAAGAAAAAGGGACAATTATGGTGAGAGATGCGTGCCCCACAGGAAGCGTAACGTGACACCTAGATCATTTCCTGTAAAGGACTCCCCAGCAGGAGAGGCATTCCCCAGGTGCCAGCTTGCCTCTTTTAGTGGAGATGAGGAATGTGACAAGCCATTGCCCAGGTGCTTGCAAGCCAGGATCCACCAAGGCTCCTTCTCCCAGAACACTTTCTGGGTTCTGCCCCCGGATGGCTTGAGCTGCACTGAGGGGCTCCCGGTCCCACAAGCAGCATACCCTCGCCTTCCAGCCTCTGTCTCTTCTGACAAGGAATCTTATAAACAGAACCCAGAACTCTGTTCAATTAACAGAACTGCCAAGTCACAAAGGCCTTGTAGGGTCTGAGCCCCAAGGCCTCAGCACCTGAGGTTCCCTAGGATGGCAGGGCCTGGTCCGCCACCTCTGGCCTGCTTTACCCCACCAAGGGAACAATAGCTTTGCTCTTGAGCAAGAAGCACCAGGCTGAGCCATGCTCCCAGCAGGCTGCAGAATGCCAAATAATTCTTGTTTCCCCGGAATATCTGATAAACCACTTCAGGGAGCTGCACACAAGCAGTGCAGTACCAGCATGATAAGAACTTGATTATTTTCTTGGGGGTTGCAGGGGAGATTGGAGGAATCTGATGTTAGCCACTGAGAATCCTTTCATCCCCCAGGCTACGTGGGAGGCCTGCCGCTGCCTGGGTCACAAGCAGCACGAGGCAGAAAGCAACACCACTCCTGTTTGTCAGAGGAAAGCTGACTGCTGCCTGCCTCTTCTAATCTCAACATCTTAATTTATGGGACGCAGCGAATTTACACTGTCTCTGCCACAATCCCCACCCATTTCCCTGTAGCTCGAAAGCCAAAATTCCACAGTGTTCCAAATAATCCAACCTCTTTGGTTGCCTGTATATCTGAACGGAAATTCCAGAAAAGTTGTCTGGCATGGCAAAAGCTGACCAGCCTTATGAAAATACCCAGAAAGGTGACCCATTTAGTCAAAAGAGCTTTCAGATCTCCATGAGAAAAGGAATTCATGCCAGCATAAAGGGCCTTCAGAGAGGGAGAACAGGAGTGTTGTGTTAACGCCCAGACCTTTCAACAAGCCAGCCCTGCAATTTCTGGGGAGGCTGAGCACCGAGACGGCCGGCCAGACCAGCTTGCTCTCTCAGGAGCTGCGCTGCAGGAGAAGCCCTTGGGGATACAAGTGCAGCCCTAGAGCACACAGCTCGGTGCCGCGGTGCACAGCAACGGACCTGCCCACAAGTCTCCCTGAACGTGAGTGGGAGCCGCTGGCTTGGACTGGAAGCAGGCAGCCATTTGTAACAGGGCTGCCAGACTGATAAAGGTCGAGTGCCAGCCAGGAAAGAAAGCTTCTGCTCAGCGGCAAGCACACCCCAACACACCCTCCTGCCGGTTAATGTTTACAGGTAGCAGAAGGAAACGATGTGGGGTGGGGTCACTGCTGAAAGAGCACAGCTGTGCCAATGTCGACTGTCACCAAGGATCTCCCAGCATAGCTGGACCTCAACAAACTCCACCCATCCACACCCATAAGTGGTGGGCACTGCAAACCCCACAGGACTGCAGCCAGGAGGCACCTACTCACCTCTGCCTTTCAGGCCTCTCAAAGAAAGCCCTGCCTGGCTCCCCAAAGCAGACCTTCAGCTGGTCCCTGCTGTCCAGACCTACAGTGAAATCACTGCCCCTGGAAACCAAACAAAGGCAGGGAAGGAACAAGAGAGCTGTCTCCAGAACTGGGAAGAAGACCCCCATTAAAGCTCTATGGTACCGGAAACAGTGAAGCAAATCGGCCCCCAAAAGTTTTGTTTTGTAGAAGGAAATTTCAATTTCACATTAATCAAGTTCAAATGATTAGTTTCAAGCAAAATAAAAACGAACAGGACTAAAGCAGTAGAAAATCTCTCACTACAATATATCTATTTTACTTTACAAGTGTGAAACCCAACTTTAACATTAAAAAAAAATGTTTTTAAAGGCACTGTACAGTTTAATGCAGGCAAGCATAATACCTGGCATGTGAAGTGAGGCATATTTGAGCCTCAGTTTTCTCACCTATAAAATGGAAATAGAGGGCTTCCCTGGTGGCACAGTGGTTGAGAGTCCGCCTGCCGATGCAGGGGACACGGGTTCGTGCCCCGGTCCGGGAAGATCCCACATGCCGCGGAGCGGCTGGGCCCGTGAGCCATGGCCGCTGAGCCTGTGCGTCCGGAGCCTGTGCTCCGCAACGGGAGAGGCCACAACCATGAGAGGCCCGCATACCGCAGAAAGAAAAACAAAAACAATAAAATAGAAATAGATATAAAGCCACTCATTTTGCAGGGTTCATAATAAGGATTGGAAGTAATAAAGGTATGGCGCTCAGGACAATGCTTAGCGCACAGTAGGCATGGGGAAACGCTAGATACTACTGAATATGTTAGCGGATGCGTGTGCACACGCTGCCATTTGGTACACAAATGGCATCATCGTGTGCATTCTCGGTACCAAGGATAGCCAAGGAATATGCAGAGGAGCACAGGTGTCCTCCTTGCCAAGCTGTCCACCTGTGCCAGGCTTTGATGATGGGGGAAAGGAGGAAGTCAACACCATCAAAATAAACTCGCTTCCTACAACATGGACTCAATTTCCCAAGAAAAGTAGCTAGGCACCTTATAAATTCCAGGCCACTTTTCAAGCCCAAAAAGAAGAAAGTACTGCTGTTTACCATCCAATAACCTGAGTCAATCTGATTATCGAACATGTTTAATGAAGAACTAGATTTACAACAGTAATGTAAAATGGCTTCTAGTAGAACACCATGAAAGGCAGTTTTAATCTTATTTAAGAGCAGGAAATAGCATGCATTTAGATGGAAATGGCTCATTCCATTGGATTTATTCATTTGGTTCAACTTGTTGGGGGAAGGGGTTATAATTTTAGATCTACCTCTTTAACAGAGGACAATTAAAGATGAAACCTAAATGCAGAATAATAACAATGTGGAAAAAAAGAAAAAGAAAATGTAGACATGCAGGCCCTCATAGGGCCTCCAAATAGTGTATATGTACCCCAAGGGTGCACAAGATAATCCATCGGAGCACAGGAAAAACTTCTGTTTGGACTTGTTATCTAAAACGAAACTAAGCTCTACTGCAGTAACATTTAATATACAGACTGACGGGTGGCATATGTATACAGCTTATAAACGTACATATATGAGGACAGGGCTCAATTTTTTTTCTTGGCAGGAATGACTTGAGCAACAGTGAAGAGATCCCCAGATTAGATGATCCATTTCAGCTGGGTTCACCTACCTTACCCCAAGCCCCCTCAAGGAAGATGCTTGATTGGCAGCCTCCAGCCTCAAAAGGCCCTTTGTGAGTCAGCCCCGGCCTACCTCTCCACCACCCCTCCCACCTCCACCTGACACACTCTTCTACTCCTGTGCTCGCCTGACTAACTGTCTGCTCACCTGCCTTATTCTAGTAAAGCTTCAAGTCTCAGCTTAACAGCCCCTTCCTCCAGGAAGCCCTCCAGACAGCCCAGTTCAGCCTGAGGGAAGGTGCTCTTCCTCCCCAGAGGGCTTGTCATCTCAATCCTTGCTACTCACAGGGTGGTCCACAAACAGCAACTAGGAGCTCCCTGGAAGAGCAGAAACCAGGCTTCACCCCCCCTAATCTAGTGAATCAGACCGACATTTTTAACAGACCAACATTTTAAAGTTCCCAGATGATTCATGTGTGCCTGAAGGTTTGAGAAGGACACTCCCTGGTGACTTGTCTCTCCTCCGTGTTCAGCAGTGTGTAAGGCAAGCCGGGGACATGACTCGCATTCTCCCTGTGGCCCTAGCACTGAGCCTGGCTCAGAGTTTATCTTTCATATTCTTGTTGAATGAGGAAAGAAAGAAAAAAAGGATCTTGGGGGGCACCTTCATTAGAGGTTCCAAGCTGGGGGAAGGGAATAGCTAACACACCATACGACAGTGGCAGGACTGGCCAGAGGATAGATGGAAGACAGAGTCCATTATACTAATAATGACAACACCAGCATTATGCTGTAACTTAAGCAAATCAAATATAATGCTCTCAGCAATGCTAAGATAGGAACTATTATTCTCCTCCATTTTACAGATGGGGAAACTGAGGGTCAGAAAGGTTAATGCACTGGATCAGAGTTGCACAGCTGTTAGGGGGCAGAGTGGGGATTAGAATCCTGGCAGTCTAGCTTCAGACTATACTAGCTTCGGGTACGTGCTGACCCGAAGGCTGCTTATAGAGAAAGCAGGATGACGAGGTACCCTGGCCACGCAGCCACTACAAGCAGGGCCCAAAGGTTCCGAACCTGAGCATCCGCTGCCCAAGGAGCAAGGCAGCCATCCTTAACTAACCCATGACACGGCCTCACAGCACAGAACGAGGACCCTCCTCCCCGGGTGGAGGGTGAAGGGGGAGTGCCCAGGAGATGTAATTTGGCTCCAAATCAAAGCTCTCCTTCAGCACAGACTCTCCAAGAATGAAGGCAGCTGATGACTGGCATGCTGGCCCCACCGGTGCTGGAGGAGCCTGCAGAGGCCCAACTGCCATCTGGAAATGATTTGGCCCAGAGATTCCTGAACGGGTGGGAGGCTGGAATGACCAGCCGCTCCCGAGCTCCCATCCACCTCTCAGAAACAAAGCTGGTGTGAATGGGCCCTGGAGGCAGCCACAACATAACCAGGGGTCACCCCCTTCCAAAGAGGGGACAGCCTCTGGGCAGTCCATAACCCTGTTACAGCGACAGGAATCAACATTAGCCAACCAAGCTGGTCTCCCCCGTGTGGTGCCGATTTTAAATGTCCTTTCAGCGTGCAAACCCTCCAGCGTGACTTTTGAGACTACTACTGGACAGCACCTTACTTATTTAACAAACACACAGCACCAGCTATGTGCCACGAACTGTTCAGAGCACTTTAAAAAATATTAGCTTGTTTAGTTTTTATAACAACTTTTAAAGGAGGTAGTTATTATCCCCATTTAAGTTATAAGGGGACCAGTGCACAGAAATTTCTTTTTTTTTTTTTTTTTAACATCTTTATTGGGGTATAATTGCTTTACAATGGTGTGTTAGTTTCTGATTTATAACAAAGTGAATCAGCTATACATATACATGTGCTCCCATGTCTCTTCGCTCTTGCGTCTCCCTCCCTCCCACCAGAAATTTCTTAATAGCTACTTCGAGGCAAGTAGGATTTGAACCAAGAATCAGAGCTCTTAATTAGCTCACACCAATGTGTTACTTTGTTCCAAGTGGCCCAGAACTTGTTAATTCTGACAAAGCATGCTACTTTGCTACTTTTTAAGCATTCTCTGGATATGAACTACATTGCCTGAAAGACACACTGGCATTTGCTAAGTAGTTACAGGAAAGAGCAGAATTTAGGATTATTTGTGCATTATTTTGGTCGGGGTGGGACAAAAGGAAGGAAAACAGGGTGAGTGGTTGGGTGACCCACCACCCTGGAAACTCCACTCAGTGACCCGAGGTCTTGGGAACATACACCCCGCCCGCTCTGCGGTACTGGCCTGGCACAGGTACCTTAAGCAAACATCAGGGTCGGACCACATCCTTTAAAAAGGAAAGAATTCCTTTTCGTAAAGGATCAAGCCAAAACACACCACCCAAACTTCTAGCCTGCCTTGATTGTCATTCTTGGGCTGGGAGACCCCTTCTTCTCCAAGTTGGCTGTGCTGCAGAAAGGCTTTTGGAAAAACAAGTAAATAAACCTGCCAGCTCCTGGCAGACAACTAGAATTAAAATATGCTGAGGCCTCACTATGAACTGCCCAGGATATAAGAAGGAACTTTAACTTGGGGATGGAGCCTAGGATGGGCCCACCTTACAAGGAATCACAAACGTGAACAGCCAGGGCTGTCTTTCGGGGAGTTGTAGGCAGAAAAGCCACAGTGCTCTGGCGACCTCTGACCACCTCATGTCACACAGCTGGTCCTATAACCCAACTCTAATGATTCCCACAATGAAATACTGTTGGGAGTTATCCAGAGTATACAAAACCCTGTATTAGTTCAAAGATATCTTCCCAGATTATGGAAGTGAAATGCTATCCTGTGAGTAGCAGGAAATCTCAGAAAAAACAGACCAAAAAAACCAGTGAAGACAAGGCGGCCATTCCCCCAGCAAATTCACCTCAACACAAGATGCAATATGCAACCTGAGTCTGCGCACCTCCCGACACGACACGCATCTCACGGGCCCTCATCACAGCTCAGAGGACCAACCTCATCCCTCACCTAAGGCCTTGCTTTGTTCGAGGCCAGACGCTCAACGGGTGGATGTCCAGCCACAACCCCAACACCCCAGACTTGCAAAACTTGGTGTTAACATGAGCTTTCTGAGGCGGGAAACTGGTTGTATTTTACTCATTTCTGACACTGAAAGGTAGGTCAGTTAAGGCTCAATTTCAACAACTCGGCAGACCTGGTTTACCAGCTGGGTGACCTCCACAAGTGACTTCCCTCCCGTTTCCCCAACTTTAAATGGACGTACTAACAGTAACAACCAGCACAGCAATAACAACAAACATTTTCTAAGCGCTTGGCCAGGACTGGGGCAAGGCCTTGACCCTCCCAGGGACTTGCTAAAAGCAGATCATCATATAGACAAGGAAACCAGAACTCAAGGATTCCAGGTGGTGATCAATGGGGTGGGTGATGAACAGAACACGCTTAACACCGAGTGGGTGCCCCCAAATTGGAGTGCGTGTCACTGTCAGCACAATGTAACACAGCATAGGCAGTGAAAGCTTGAACTGAAGTCCACGCTGGATGTGAATTTTTTCTGAAGGGCCTTTACCCAGCATAGCCTCAGGAGCAGAGGGAAGAGGCCTCAGGCATTACCTGCTCAGCAGTCCTGGCACTTGGCAAGTTTCCCTCCAGCCTCCAGAGGCTGGAAAACCTGTTTGTTGTAAGGTCCTTCTGGAGAACACTTAGGCAGCCAATGACGGGAGTCATAAATGTAGTCACAACCTTTGACCCATGAATGCCACCCTGGAGAATATGATCCAAGAAATTATTTCAAAGGAAAAAACGAAATAAAATGATGTAAATTATGGTGGGAAGAGGTCCATAGCAAGAAGCTGCCCAAAGTCCACAGGCCACAACCAGGGAAGGGGAGGCTAACCCTGGCTTGTCAGGACGATGGAAGACGCTAGGGCCTGGTTGGGTTCAGGAATGAAAATCATGAGGATCAAGGAGGAAAAGTAAGGGACCAGAAAAAGTCTAGAATGAGACCCCCAATTTTGGGGCACTGATGGGAAGCCATGCTGGAGGCAGCTGTAGCCTCCATAAACAGTTGCCAAGTTAGGCAGTCCAGGGTTTTCTGGTGCTGTGGTTTGGGTTTTGTTTGTTTTGTTTTGCTTTTTAAAGAGATTTCATGTCATGTTTGCATACTCCTGCTTTACTTTAAGTTTCTTTGTTCAGTTAATTAAATAAATATACAGTTTTAAAGCAAAGAAGAGATCCGAGTTGAGCCCAGCCAGCCCTTGAGATTCCTCCGAGGGAAAGCTGGTTTCTGCAAAGGAAAAGAATTCCAACAGAAATCTGAGGTTCTCCTTCCCTCGTTACACGAGATGGGCCCACAAAATAAGACAGCGTGCCACCCGGCTTCCTTCTGCAGAGAAGCTGCCCTCAATGGGGAGGCTGACTGGGCCGTGGCAGCTGCCTGGACCCAGGAAGCAGCCCTACCTGCCAGGACAGGTGTGGGGGAGGACGGGAGGAGAGGACAGAGGAGGCTCAGCCTAAAGGGAACCCGTCCTAGGCAGGAGAAAGTCCCAGCAGCCACACCCATGGCCCTTTCTTCCTGTCAGGGAGTCACTCTAAGGCCTGGTTTCCTCAGGAACAGACCTGAGACCCAGCCCTTGCTCCTCCCTGGCAAGAGGCTCACCTAGCAGAACACACACACACAACATAGGTGCACACACATTCTCTGCACACTTACATGCTCTGCACACACACTCTACACACTCGCACACTACACACCCCCTGCTCCTCCCATCACGGCCTCCACCCTCAGCAGCCTTGTGACCTTTCCCGAAGCCCTCAACCAGCCCAGGTCATAGTAGGACCTCACTCTCATTCTTCCTCCCCAGTTCCAGGGGGAGAGGAACCCGACACCAACTCCCTCCCTCCTCTCAGGAAGATCTTGGTGTGGGGAGGGTAGGGAGAGGAAGGCAAAGTCTCCTTTAATTGTCACCCACTTCCTTCAATTCTCCGCTAGACCCTCACTAGCTTGGGCAAGCCCATTAACCCTCTGGACCTCCTTGTCTGTAAAATGGGTCTAATGACGCCCCAGCTCGCAGCATGTGTAAGGACCGAAATAAGGCTGTTGGAAGCCTGTTAGAAGGCTGCGCACTAGCTGGGACTCCCTACAAGGCGGCAGTTACTGTGACCACCACCATCTCTAAATTATACCTTCAGCGGCTGAGCAGCCGCGGCGCAGAGCCAGAGCTGAGCTGGGAGCGGAGGGAGCGAGGAAGACACACACCCCGGAGGCTCCCCTTCCCACCTCGGGGCCCCCACCCCTTTCGGCGACGGCGAGGTCCCCATCTCCACCTGGCGGGAGGGCCCCAAGTTCAGAGAACAGTCCCTCCCCAGGCCTCCCTACCTGGCCTCCGAGCCAACGCCCATTCCGCGGCCGCCGAGCGCAGCGGCCTGGGCGCAGCTGGGCGAGCACTCCGGGGAGCGTCTGACTAGGGCCCCAGCCCCAGGGACGGCGGACCAGAGGTCTCCAGTCCCCCAGCTCCCGCAGAGGCACCCCAGGTGCAGAGAAGTGCCACAGCCCCACCTCTCCCCGTGCGGCCCCAGCCCGAACCTTCAACCCACCGCCCCCCAGAGACGCACTGCCGGGGCGCACGGCGCGGAACTCTCACACGACAGCAGCACCCCAGGGGATGGCTCCCAGGAGGGGGCCTAGGGTCCCTTTGTCCTCATCCCTCGGGGACAACGTCCCCTGGCCTCGGAGCCCACACTCAGCCCGCGGCTGCTGGGCGCCGTGGGGTCGCGCGACAGGGAGCTTCAGCCCCCGCGGGGTCGCACGCGCGGGGGCGCGAGATGTAAATCGCCGGCGCCTGGCCCAGCCAGGGCACTCACCGATGGACACGAGCTTGATGTTCTCACGGTCCAGGAACTCGAGCGCCACGGACACATTCTCGAGCTGCATCTGGCGGAAGGTGGGCCGCTGGTGGTACTTGCGGTACATGTGCTTTTGGCTGAGCACCTCCAGAAGCGCGATGAGCCGCAGCCCGTCGCTCAAGTCGGTCTGCAGGTTCCCTATGCGTTTGTTCACGCACTTGAGGTGCTCGTTGCACCAACGCGTGAACGTGTTCTGCTGGATCTTCTTCCACGGCGCGTCCTCCGCCAGGTCCTTCTCAGTCACCGGCATCCTGGCGGCGGAGAGAGCAATATGCACAGCGAGCTGCCGGGGACGGGCGTAGGGAGGCCCAAGGGCCGGGGAAGCGAAAAACCGAAGCGGAGCGGGAGCGGGAGCGGGGCTCGAACTCACTGCTTCCGAAGCCGCGGCCGGGGCTGCTCTGCGCTCGCCTGCCCGTGGCCGCGCGAGGCGTCTGGCCCCGCGCCTGCGCATTAAGCCGACCCGCCCCTGAAGCCCCGCCCCGTCCCAACCCTCTGGCGGGAGTTCCCGGGCCACGCTCTCCCCCTGCCGCTCAAAGAGGGCACTGCGTCCCGCGCACTGCAAGGCGTCCCGGGACGCCGCACTCTGTGCTCACAGCCTCCGCTAAAGGAAGCTAGGCGGGAGACCCGCCAGGTGAGGGTCACCCGGTCCCAGAGTGAGGGGACGTGCAGAGGTAGGAACCTGGACAGAATGGGCAGGGACGGCCGTCTGGCTCACGGGGGAGGGGTTGGCGGGGAGGGGTATTTCATCCACCTACAGGTTCAGTAAGGTTCAATAAGCGCTTTATTGAGCTCCTGCTGTGTGCCAGCCTCTGTGTTAGGCGCTGGGGACACCGTGAAGGAAATGGACAACTTAAATTTCATCTTAACTAAACTCATATGAATTATAATATCATTCATAGCATTTATTGAGTGCCTACTGTGTGCCAGCCTTCTTAGCGCCTGCCAACCAATGGTAAATAAGAAAAATTTATAACTTAACCTTGAGGAGCTCATAGACTAATAGGAGAGAAAAGTATAAATCAACTATCACAGACAGCTTAATGGTACTGATAGAAATGAACAACAATTTGCTGTGTATATTAGTTTCCTAATGCTGCTGTAACAAATTACCAAAACTTTGTCTTTGAAAAAACCACACATTGTTGGCACTTCCCTGGTGTCACAGTGGTTAAGAATCTGCCTGCCAATGCAGGGGACATGGGTTTGAGTCCTGGTCGGGAAGGATCCCACAGGCTGCAGAACAACTAAGCCCGTGTGCCACACCTATTGAATCCCTTGCACCTAGAGCCCATGCTCTGCAACGGGAGAGGCCCGCAGAGAAAGCCTGTGCGCAGCAACGAAGACCCAACACAGCCAAAAATAAATAAACAAACTTCAAAAAAAAACATATATTATTATCTGTAGTTTAGAGTCCCTCACAGGTCTCACTGAGCTAAAATCAAAGCATTGGCAGGATGCATTCCTTTCTGGAGGCTCTAGGGAAGAACCCATTTCTTTGCCTTTTCCAACTTCTAGAAGCTTCCCAAATTCCTTGTCTGAGGCCTATTCCTCCAACTCCAAAACCAGCAACATCAGGCAGAGTCTTTCTCATGCTGTCATCTCAGGTTATCCACAGTCACATCTTCCTCTAATTCTTTTTTTTTTTTTCTTGCAGTACGCGGGCCTCTCACTGCTGTGGCCTCCCCCGCTGCAGATCACAGGCTCCAGACGCGCAGGCCCAGCGGCCATGGCTCACAGGCCCAGCCGCTCCGCGGCATGTGGGATCCTCCCGGACCGGGGCACGAACCCACGTCCCTTGCATCAGCAGGTGGACCCCCAACCACCGTGCCACCAGGGAAGCCCCCTCTAATTCTTTTAAGGACCCAGCTGGGAAGAGGGGTTGGGCAGGATGAATACATATCAAGGGCTTCCAGCCCTAGGAGAAGTCAGCAGATTTGTGGTGACATTCTGTAACAGGTCATTTGCATACAAGGTGAAGTGCTTTCTTCAGACAGATTGCCGCACTGGAAATGCTCAAAACCACCTTGGGGGAAAGACAGTATTGCCTGGCCCTGGCCCATTGTTGGGATCAGTAACTATCTGAAGTCTCATTCCCCTCCTTAGTGGTTAAGTGAAGACATGTGCTGGAGGTCAGCTGATAAGCACTAGACAAAGCTGGACTTGTACCTGGGTTTAACGCCAAAGTCTGTACTATGCCTCAAAGACCCCATGCTGTTCCCAGCCTGGGCCTTGCCTTTGCCCACACAATCTGAGCAACAGATTCACTAGAGGCAGTTTAGGTAATCTTACTTACCGCATGCCCAAGGCTTCTGGTTCCTCATGCTTTCCTCCATCCAAAGGCATCCATCAAAACTTATCAGCCAGTGTCTCACTCCGAAGGGGACCTCCTCCCTGCTAGGTGAGACTGGAGCTAGTGTGATCAACTCTGCTCACTCGGCAGCTGATAATGTACTACGGTTCTCCTTTCTTATGAGATATTTCTGTTTTCACCAGGTCTTTGACACACATAACTAAGTAAGTTCTGCACCTAAATATCCAGTCCACTTCACTCTGAGCTGAGACATCCCTGTCTTAGGATGAAGCTGGTGATTCTCTCCAGTCAATCAGAAGACACTTAAGAGTTCCCTAGGAAGCAGTTTATGGGGAGTGAAGGGGATTCAGCAACCTTGGTGGAGGAGGGTGGTCAGTGGCTTTGGTGACAAGGAGAGGAAGCAGACAAGGTCTTCAAATGGCTCTTTATCAATATGTGATAAAAGATGAGGGCTGAACAACTCAGGGCAGGCATTTCTGCAGGGAGCGTTTTAGCCAATGCCTTCCACAGTTTTGCTGACAAGGCCTTCTCTTCAAACACCCAATCTGTTTTCTAAATTTTTTTCCTAGGCTTCTTTGATCTCTTCTTGGTAGAACCATCCAGAATGGAAGAGTGTAGAGAAGCGAAAGGCTCAGGCTTTCGGTGTGAATTCTGGCTATCCTGGCTCGATGACCTTGAACAAATAACCTCAGCAAGCGTGCTTTCTCATCCGGGAAATGGAGCCAACACATCAACTCCTGGGGTTATTAAATAATGCAAGCAAAACTCTTAGCAGAGTGCCTGGAATACCATCAGCACTCAATAAATGTAACTGAAAACTGGGCAAAATTAACAGAGACTTCTCAACCAGACGCTGAAAAATCTAGAATTAGCTGCATTTTCCCAGACTCCAGTCTGTCTCTGTAAGAAGCCAAGGCTCCTCTCCATGTCTGTTACCCACAGATGTTGACACCAATCTGTTCCAGCCCCGCGAGATCCCAGTCAGAAGGAACTGACAAAGAAAACATAAGTCAAGCAGTAACCCCTACATGTCAGGATGGACCTGACAAGACAACAGCAAATTCACAGACATCCACAAGGAAGGGTCCACCTGTACCTGAAGATGAACATCGGGTGGAAGGTTGGAGCACTGTGAGCCTGCTTCTCAAAGTTGCACGATTTGCCAGGTCAGCCCATGGGAGTAGGATTGGAGGGAGCTCTTCTACCCAGGCAAGTGTGCAGAAGTTCCTCCAATCCCACCTCCAGGCCTTTGCTCAGGCAGTCCCTCCATCAAGAGCGCTCTCATCTCTCCCCTCCAACTTGGAAAAAGCGTGCCCATCCCCCAGTCCCCTCACCCTCACAGCTTGTGTGGTCCCAATGCTTGTTTTATGCTGAAGTTTACTTGCTGTTTTCACTTGCTGAAGGAGGGCAACTGTCATCTCTGTCCCCTTGCAAGATGCAAGGGTTTTAAAAAAAAAAACAAAAAAGATGCAAGGGTTTTAAGACCTAACAGAGCCCAGAGCCCGCACTGTCCAACATAAGTATGATGAGAGCCACACTGTAACTTTAAATGTTCTAATGATACCAAAGAGTTATTAAGTACCCTTTAAAAAGTAAAAGGGAGCTTCCCAGTTTCCATCCATGGTCTGGGAGCTAGATCCCACGTGCACACCGTACGTAACAAGGAGTTCACGTGCCACAACTAAGGAGGCGGCGAGCCACAACTAAGGAGTCTGCCTGCCACAACTAAGACCAAATGCAACCAAATAAATTTTAAAAAAAGAGGTGTAATAATAATAGTGGTAGTATAGTTGTAATAGTAATAATAATAACAGAAGCTTCTGCTTCTTAAGTAGTGTTATTCTCATTTAATCATCACAACAACTCCAGGAGGTGTTGTTATTATCCCCATTTTACAGGTAAGGAAACTGAGGCTGAGAGGAGTAGTCATATGCCTAAGGTCACAGAGTGACAAAGACTGGATACTAAGTAAAGACTAAGAAAGGCAATAGTCATGATTAAGAGCAGGGACCTGCAGCTGCCCCTGACTTTATTTCCTTACCTGTAATCTACATTAACAATGTACCTCCTAGGAGTTTTTGACAAATGGGAAGCTAGATGTATAGCACTTAGCATGTACATGTCAGCTGAGAGAGCTGATACTCCTGTTATTGTCATGATTATGTGACAATGTGAGTGGACATCAAAGAGGAAGACTGAAAGTTCCAGGTTTAGAAGCTTGCTTTCCAAAGGGAACAGAGGCGAAGACGAAGAACCAGAACTTGCAAAATAAATTTCTGTTCTCCCCAGATGCATCTTTCCCCCAGGGCAGGGTCCTTCTCAGCTGTAATTTTACACCAATGTCCACACCCTGCCAGAAAGAAAGAGAGCAAAATGTAAACGAGAATATTTGCTCTGTCTCCACCCCCTAGAGAAAGAGGAGCTGGTTCTCTTCGCAGCTCCCTGGAGAAGTGGGAAGGTTCACGCTCCACTGCCAGCCCCGACTGCAAAGGTCCTGGGACCATGTGAGTGGGGTGCTGGAAGGAAGCCCACTCTGGTGGGGAGAGCGGGGAGGGCTGCTGGGAGATCTGGCCTTCCCCAAAAAAGGTGGCAAAAGGCAGCAGCAGCGTGCAGGGGCCCCACTAGCCAGCCCTGCCCTGAGATTAGGTGAGGCGGCTGCTGGGAGAAGGCACAGATCTTCACCCCACTCACCCACCTCCTAAGGTGGAAATCAAAACGGGCAGAGCAGTGATCACCAAAGCCATTCTTTACTGGATTCACACAATGGGCTACGTGACTGTGGTTTTAGCTCTATTCTCTCCTTTGATCCTACAGCTGTAGTAACTGGCCACTTCCTAGTGCTAGGTAATGAGCTAAGCATGTCCGTGAGTTATCTTTTTTAATCGTCTCAAGAACACTGTGAGCTCGGTGCTAGTGTTATCAGCCCAATATTACAAGTAGGGAAATTGAGGCTGCAAAAAAAAAAAAAAAAA